>NC_056748.1:1134125820-1134160820 GCF_019279795.1 Protopterus annectens | reverse complement strand
CACGCTATCAAACTGAGGGTGTGTAAGGGGGGGATGAAGCGAACCTGACATGGCGAGTCAACAGGTCTGGAACTGGGTCCAGAATCCAAGGATTGTCCAGGAAAAAAAAAAGAGGCCCGGGGAAGGGGAACCAAACCGGACGAGGCCAGTAAGGGAACAATGAGGATCAGTTTGCTTCCCAGCAGTTTTGCTTTCTGAATAACCTTGGGAATGAGAGGAAAGGCATGAAAGGCATGCAGGAGAACCAGAGGCCAATCATGAGCAAGTTCATCTCTCGGTGACTCCTGCGGAGGGAGGATGAGGGAGAAGTAGCTGCTGCATTTGGCAGCGACTGGGCTGACAAAGATCGAGCAAGGCTCTCCCCATCTGCAGAAAATCTGTTCTGCGTTTCCCACTTCAGATACCACTAGTGAGACATTAGGATTGCCCGGCTGAGCTTGATGGCTATCACATTGGTCGTCCCTGGAATGTGCGTTGCCACCAGAAAACGCTGGGAAGATATCGCCCATTTCCAAACTTGCATGGCCTCTCGACAGTGGGTAAGATCTGGTTCTCCCATTTGTTGATATACCATACTACAAACATGTTGTCTGAATGTATTGCAATAGTCCCCAGAGGCAGAAGGTCGTGAAATGCTTGCAACGCTAAGAGCACCGCCCTCATCTCTAGAACGCTGATATGCAGGTGAGCCTCGTGATCTTACCATATGCCTTGGACAGTCCTGCCTAAATAATACCCCCCACCCTGTGAGGCATCTGTGGTCAGTGGCAACAGATTGGTGAGGAACAAATGAAGCACCCGTGTCAGCTGACTGGGTAATGTCCACCAAAGGAGACCCTTCTTGCAAGATTCTCTCAGCAGAATGTGATGGGATAATGGAAGGTGCTGAAAGGACCATTGGGATGACAGAAGCCACTGACGAATTCTCATGTGTAACCTGGCTAGTGGCACTAATAGTATGGTGGAAGCCATGGTCCCTAGGAGCTGTAGAATAATCTTGGCTTTGACGTTTCGTAAGGGGAGAAGACGCCAAATTTGAAGAACCAGGTTCTGTGCCCTTTGGGCAGAAAGACGAGCCACCATGTTTACCGTGTATCTCTGCGTCTATAAACATCACAGATTGAGAGGGCAATAAGGCAGATTTTTCCCAATTTACAGAAATTCCCAGCTGGGCACAAAGCTGAATAATAGCGTCCCTGTTCTGAAGGAGTAGATGCCTGGTGGGGGCAGTCAGGAGCCAGTGGTCCAAATACAGAAATGCCTGGAATCCTCGACATCTCAAGTGAGCAGTCACTACTGCCATGCATTTGGTGAACACCCTGGGGACTGTGGTGAGACCAAAGGGCGGATCATGGAACTGGTAACAACTGGCCCCCAGCCGGAAGAGTAGATGACTCCTTGACGCCCTGTCCATTTTTATGTGGTAGTAGGCGTCTTTGAGCACATCCAATTGCCTTTCCCTAACAACGGGAGTAAAGACTGCAGTGTCACCATCTGGAACTTGTCCTTCTTTACTGATTCGTTCAATCTGCTGAGGTCCAGAATGGGCCTCCAGTCCCCTGTACGTTTTGGCACTAAAAAGAATCTGCAGTAAGTTCTGGAGCCTATTTGGTCTGCTAGGACGGTTTGGATGACTCTTTTTGACAGCAACTTGTTGACCTCCACAGTTGCCGGATTCCTGTGATTAGATGGAACATCTGGCATCTTCTTGGGAATAAAAGGTGGAAGAGAAAAAGGGTAAAACCTAACCTCTGGTAATAATTCTTTGTATGCACTTGTCTTGAGTGATACTTAGCCAGGCTTCTGGATACAAAGAAATGAGACCCCCGACTGGCCCCAGAGAAGCAGTCAGACCCCACATCAGGAGCGCTGGTAAGGCCGGCCCAGATAGGAATCGCGACCTCCCTGGTTTTGTGGACCACCTCTGCCTCTAGGGCGACGTCTACCATTACCTCCTCCTCTGAAGGAGGAGTCACCCTGTGCCTCCTGGAAAAACCTCTGGGACTTCTTGAACCGCATCTTACCGCCCCTCTGACACTTAAGGTGTGGTCTAGAGGGAAAAGTAAAACTTACTCCCATGGCAGAGTGTTTTTCCTTCTTGCTCGTACCGGGTGAGTATCTTTTACCTTGGATCCAAACAATGAGGAACCGGCAAAGAGGGCATTGGTAAAGGTAGACAAACGGTCCCACAAAGTTACACAAATGCATCCAGGAATGACGCCTTAGGGAAATTCCTGAACCCGCTGCTCTACTCACTCTATTGGCTGCATATGAAATAAGCTGCATGGAAGACTTGATGATAGAGTTCAAGGTGGACAACTGGGCAAAAACCTTTTAAGGGACTCCTTCAGTAAATGTACCTTGTAAAGAGTCTCCTAAATCTTAAAGGAGATCTCTCTGAAGCCTCGTAAAGTGAGTAAAGTAATTCAGCGATCTAAGGCTAAATGCCGCTGAAGAAAAAAAGATACGCTTCCCGAATCTGTCCATCGTTCGAGACTCCTTATTCGGCGGATGAAGAGAAGTTTCAGCTGGCTCCTTCTTAGTGGCCGCTGCCACCACCATGGCATCTACAGGAACACCTTTAGACAAAAAAATATTTTCCTGGAGGGGCAGAAAGAAACTTGTTCGGTCTCCTGGGGACTGACTCCATGGCATCAAGAGAGTATCCCACACCTTTCGACTAACTAAATCAATCAGTTCGTCAAAAGGTGGAGACACCCAAAAGACAGAAGGTTGAGACCCGAAAACCTTCAGGTACACTGACTCCTCAATCAGAAGGGGTGACAGTAGGCCAGCCGCACCTTTAAGGATTTCCAGGATGTCTAAGAAGGAGACAAAGGACGACTTGAGGGACCCTTCAGACTCCTCAAGGTCAGTGTCGGATGTCAAAGACTCATCCTGGGAGATGACATGCTTCCTCTTACAAGTCTTCTTCTGGGAGGGCTCCTGGGAAGGACATTCCAGGGAGGTCTCTGAAGAGAGGGGGCCACCAGCCGGTGGCTCCCGAGGCTGAGGGTCTCTGGAGGGAGTAGGAGCAGAGACAGAAGTAGGTGCTTTAGGGGGAAGAGTGCCAGTACCTCTGGTAGGAGCCGACGATTGGGACAGCACACATCTCCTCGAATGCCGACCTCTCTGGCTCCAAGGACCTCCCAGGCTCCGGGGAGACAGAGGATGCAGTCTGCTCCAGAGCCACTGACTCTGAGATAGACGTAGGGTCCAAACTTACTCTAGCCAACGCGCAGAGAGGAAGACTCTGAACCGAAGAAGTTCGGTTCCAAGCATCCCTGTCGGGGCCGACCAGGGAGCTTTGGCCCCTAGACACTACAGACGTCACCGAAAGTGTCGGAGCAGAACTCTGCTCCGAAACAGCCACAGGGGGAGCTGGAGCCCAAGGTTCACCAGTGGTACCAAGCACTCCGGCTCAGAAAGACCAGCATGGCTCGGAGGAGGAATGATCACAGAGGGTTGAACGGACTCGAGTGGCTCCGGAACAGACTAGTTCGGAACAATTTAGGCAAAGCAGACTACTTCTAAAGCCTCAGCACTACCCCCTCCACATCATCTTCCGATAAACTCCCGGAAGACCTGAATGACAGAGTAGGAGATCGGGATCTCTGAGGTATAGGAGACTTCAATATCAAGGTGGCCAGTAGAGGGTCCATAGACCGGCTCTGAGAAACAGTCAGTCTCAGCAGTCGGCTCCGAAATTCTTGGAACCAACCCTGCAATAACAATACTGCTCTCAGGTCGGCACAGAGGTCTGTGGAGCCGATGAGACAGTGGACTTTGATTTTGAAATTTTAAGGGGTGGCTCCAAGACACCAGCCGGTGCCAGGAAGGGCCTCTTAAAAGATTTTGACTTTACCTTAGTGGATTTTGAAGATGAGGAACTAGACATATCTTCCTCAATGGAAGGTTTAAGAAGATCTTTTAGGATGAGCTTTTTCTTCTTTCCTGCAACACCCCAGGACTGAAAGCATGGCTAAATAAACAGGTCTCCTGTAAATGGATGGCCCCTAAACAGTAAACGCAGTTACCGTGACCATCCGTTAGACATTTTTTGAGAGCACTTAATACATTTCTTAAAGCCGGGTGGCTTATGATCCTTACTCTCTAGACATTCTGCAGTAGAGGACACATGCACACAGAGAAAAAGAAAAAGGACTAGGTCCTCTAATTTAAACGGGCCTAGCCCTGCAGGAAGGAAAAGACACCACGAGGACTAGGTCCTCCAATTTAAACGGGCCTAGCCCAGGCAATGAAGAGATAAGGTCTTCTAACTGAAGCAGACATAGAAAGTTGGAGAAAGTAGAAAGTATCACACACTCTAACAGTAATCACAGTAATGAGCTGGAATTCGCAAAAACTCAAGCTTATGCCAAGAACAAACAGAACGTAGTTCTGTTAATAATAGCAAATCCAACAATGCTAACAAGCTAATTAACACAGCTAATTAACAAGCAGGAAACCGCCAAAAACGCTAAACTATCCTATTAACACACGCAGTCTAACAGTGCACAAAAGGCGCCTACACTACTAATTCTAGGAATAAACCAGTACACGGGATACCAAACTAAGTTAGAAGGGGCCAAAGGCCAAAAATTGCACCAAATGGCACAAGTAAAAGCCAACTACACTAACTACGCTAACTGATTAACCATAAGCAGTAACAGTTTTAACTATTTTAAACTATTTTAAACTAAACAGAGCCAAGAAATTTGGCAAAAGTGGAAATAAATGCAATCACTTAACCAGAGCCAAAGAGAAGCACAACTGAACTTGACGCAGCAAACTAGATCTGGGGATTGTACTGGTGCACCATGGAATACCTACCTAGCCACGAGCCAACCAGAAGTCTTCCAGCTTGTAAATAGGCAGAGTCTGAGCAGAGGATCAGCTCCGATCCCGTATATAAGAATGAAGGTGAGATAGGACTACAGAACATCATCCCTTTTTATGTTAGTGTTTTGGTCCGTTTTTTTTTTTTTGTTTGTTCCAAAGACCCTGCACTTACTACTCCAGACACTGCTCCAAAGTGAAGTCTCTAGCAAATTTCCCTTATGCAAATCCCAAAACAAGTACATATGGAGCATCAGGGAATGTTCAAGTTGGGACCAAACTGACTTTAGGTACTACAGATTGATTTTTTCCATGTGGAATAAGCCTAGAAGAATCATGGATTCCACGAATCCTAAACAGCCTGAGAAATTCCTTTGCAGAGGACTTGGTTCGAGGGAAAAAATGTAAGGCATGGATTTAGACAGATGTTTTTCCTGTGGAAAAAAAAGCTGTTTGAACTGAATTAACTGGAATACACATCAGAAAAACAATCCCATAAGGAGTCAAGCAAGACTTTCATACATTTTCCCAAATCCCCAGTCTGTGCAGATTACTCATCTAAGCAAGAGACTCCTGACACTATGAAATGACTGCAAAGATGAGCAATTCTAAATAAGCAAAAAATGTATATACAATGCAGTCTGCAGCAGACTATCCCAGGAGCTGGACACTTCATGAATACCCTTGGAGCAGTGGACAGCACAAAGGGTAATACAAAGAAAAGAAAGTGATCCAGCTGCAGTAAACCTCAAAGAAACATGGAAATTCTAGTGACATAGGAATGTAATGAGCATCTTTTAAATCTAGGGTTACTAAAAACAAATGTTGAATGAGTGACAACAGGTTGTGGAGTGACTGGAACTTAACTGGCTGATGTGCTAAGTTTAAAAAAGAAAGATCTAGGAAAGATCTCCCAATGCTGCGGTTTTCCTTGGTTCCAGAAACCATCTTTAATGGAAACCTTTCTGAGAAGGAGGGAGTGTTACAATCCCTCCTTGCTTTAGCAGATGCTTACCGATCTGGAGGATGGGAAATCCCCTAAAAAGGAGGAACAGATTCTGACTGCCATCTGTACCTGATGAACCACTTTAGAACCCATTTGTCTAAGGCTGCCAAAAAACAGAAACGGAGGGACAGATTTTGGAGTATTGGGGTCGGTTTCTGTAGAAAATCGCAGTGTTGGTGTCCATCTGAAGAAATCTAGAATTCTCCCTATAAATACTCCTACTGGTGTCCTGCTACCAAAGATACAGTCTTCATAAGCATCACAAACTGACCCAAAAAAGCTTACTGGTGGAGTTTACAAGCTTGGTGGGAGGAAATATTTTCTTTATCCTGCTTCCCCACTTCTATGCCCTTCAAAATCGTCCTTTTATGTTTTGTGTAGTTTACTTTGCCAGTAGTGTCAACCAGAAGTGGTGGCACTGTCTTAATGCCAAATCATGGACACCCTAGCCTTCAGAGACCACTTTTCCACAATAGCAGGATCCTCCAAGCTGGCCTTAAGTCTCCTTAAAATATTTCTACTTCAGCATTAAAAACACCTCCTACAGGTTTTAAACAATTACCTTAAACGGAGAGTTGAGTTTTTGGTACTGCTCATAGTCAGAGTTCAATATCAAATGAGAGAAAATAAAATGCTGAAATCCTAGAGGAATCTTTATCACAATTAGCAGAAACTTTTTAGTGGTATGTTTAATCAAGTCTATGTCCATCTGTATCTACACACAAGAAAAATAAAGCATTTGTGACAAACAAGAGTACCCCGCTGTTTCAAAGTATTATAAAGTTAAATGCATATTTTTTTTTTTTTTTTTTTTTTTTTTTTTTTTTTTTTTTTAAACGGGACTGTTTACAGCACCATCATCAGACTCACTTCCCTGAAAAAACTGAAGCCAACACATATGATTAAAAGCCCCAAATCACTGCCACACGGATGAAAGGCATACATGCCTTCCACTTTAACAGCACTAAAATTTTTCCAGGAATTTAACTTGCACTAGATGATGAATAATGCCAAATTAAATGCTAAGTTAGCAAAAGGGAAAACTAGAAGTGGGAAGACAAGAAACCATGAGTATTACCACTACTGCTCATTTAAGTGCAAATGCAATTCAAGAGGTGGTCTCCTTGAAAACTAGTGAAAGACTACTTCAAAACATAACATCTTATGCTTGAAGTAGTCAATATGTCAAGACGTTTAAGGAGTTCTCTTAATACTAGAAAAGTTTCCCCTTTGCAAAAGGTCGCATATACATGGGTCTAGGACATATACTCAACTAATCAAATCATCAAAAGTCAAAATCACACACACACAGAACAACGAAACCGGAAACACTCAAACACAGGCAACCGAATATTAGAACACCGAAAACAGAACCGCAAATACGTACAGGTAACACACACACAACACAAACACTCCAAAAATAAATACACCACACACATACACTTAACATAACCATACAACTAACCCTCCACTAAACCATACATACACTACAACCTATCCACTTACCTTAACCCAACCCTAAAGTCCATGACTACCACACACACACACACACACACACACACACACACACACACACACACACACACACACACCTTACCTGCTCCCTAACCCTAAAGTCCCTACCTTAATCCAGTCCGTAACCACTGGTGTACCTATTTGCCATTCTGTTCATTTCGGTAATCTCATATTCGCTTACCTGTGTTTTCGGTTATTTATATAAAAATATATAAATAAAATAAAACAAATACTCAGTTCCAGGCAAGACTTTAAAAAAGAAAGCCTGCATGGTGCCAGTGCTAATCAGTAATGTTCCTTTCAAGCAGCATCAGTGAATGCATTAGTTTTCAAATAAAGCAAATATCATACCTGTGAAAATGAGAACCTCTGTGCAACTTGCCCAACACCTTTTTCACTAAGCCTGCAAATCAAGGAGCTTCTTGGGGCTTTAAGTATCACGTTAGTCAAGTTCTCCACATTGATGCAGTCCTGAAAATGGTTTTGAACATATGAAGTGTGACTAAACATTAAAAGAAAGCTGTAGATTACATTTCCAATCAGAAAATTAACTTGCCTGTGACTCATTTTGGGATAATTCAGATGATGTAAAAGGTCTGATCCTTAAGTAAACTTTGAGGTGTTCTTTAGATTCCAAGTCTGCTCCCTAGTAAAACATAAAAGTTGTTAAACCCAGTTTTTTAGAAATATGCAGAAGGTTATTTTGCAATGAGGACATGTAAGCAAATCTTTCTTATACTTGCTTCATAGTTAAGACTGCACGTCTGGCAGTTAGCACAAAGAATCAATGCTATGAGCTGTTAATGAACTTCTTCCTGTAGCCTAGGGTACAGGGTTTGATTCCTTCCACCTCCATTTCCCTACTAGGCAACTGAGTAAATTACTTAGCCAGACATGCACCCAGGTTTCCTCTAAAATGGGACACATGCCCAGCAGCACACCAGATTAACTAAATGTACAGAATAAAACTGGTAAACATAAAAAGAAAAAAAAAAAACAGATAGACTACATTTTATTTAAATTATGTTTCTGGGTTGTCCAACTAGGTTGAAGCCCACTTTTAGTGGAAGCTCAGGGATAAAAGCTCCAACAAAAACAAACCATACATGATAATACGTATCACTGTGAAACACACACATAAGATCATAGGAGGTTACTAGGCTACTGACCCTAGGGCCCTTACAAGCCTAGCCAAGTTACCCTTCTTTCCACAATCGGCACCTATTATCCCTGTCCACGAGGGACATTGGAGAGACCCCTGTGGTGAATTTGCAGTTACCCATCCAATCATCCAGAGTTTGAAGAGGGCCAATGAGGTGCTCTGCTTGACATGAAGCAAGAGTATGTTCCAAACATGTGGCAACCTCTGGCGACAAATCTGCCCCTCCAGCAAGTTCTATTATGTCATATACCATGTTAAGGCCATTAGAGAGCGAGTAACCCGTGTACCATTTAACTTACAGATATGCAGAATTTCCAATAAAGCAGGGTCAAAGATTGCAGTATTCAAGGCAGAGATTGCCTCTGAGTAGTCTGTATTAAACAGAAAAAGTGACCGTAGATTTCAGCTGCTCCACATAGGACAGATGCTGAAAGACTTAGAATTTTCCTTGTGATGAACATTTGTGGTCTCTCCAACTGCTGCATGTGCTTGGAAAGGCACATACCAAAAGAGTGTTGTACTCAATTATTGCCCTGATGAGAGAAGAGTACAGGGAGGTTATAACTTCTTTTTTTTCTGGAAGCAAAGCCCTTTCTTATGAGATGAGCAATACAGAATATACTTCTTACCACTGTGGAGAAATGGTGATCAAAGGTAAGATTGCCTTCAACCTACATGCTCAGGTTACTCACCACTGACTGTGTACTTAGGGTGTTATTAATGTGGTAGTTATCAGGAATGTCACGCTTACCAAAAGGAATGAGGATAGATTTTTATACATTGAGTTTAAGGCCATGACTTTGGCACCAGTGATTTGCTTGTATAAAACCCACTTGTAGGATGTTGACATCATTTGGAGATTCTATAACCGCTCCGACTTTGCAGTAGTCAGCAAACTTTTTCAGCCACAGACCTTTAGTTTTAGCTTGTACTTTGGAGAAATAGATTCCAAACAATACAGGTCCCAGGACTGATCTCCATCAAACGCCACTGGTTGTAGGTCTGCTGTTGTAGGTGAATTCCCCTATTTTGACTATATGGGTTATATCTGTGAGCCAGTTAGTGACCCATCTAATGATATACAGTTTGATATCCATCTGTGAGAGTTGGTCAATTATGCCCGAGTGGGGGATAGTGTCAAAAGCCTTGGCTAAGTCTAGGTAGGCCATACGCACAGATTTCACCACAAGTGCCTTGGTGACTGTTGAAGTCCATCAGGTTAAACAGGCATGATCTCCCTTTGACAAATCCAAGCTAAGGTCAAGTGTTTGGAGGTTACCAATGTCGGTTAAGGTTCATGAAGATTCTCTCGATGGCCTTGCAGATAAGGCTAATCAGGCTAATAGGTCTGTAGTTCCCAGCGTCAGTGAAAGCACTACCTTTGTACAAGGGGATAATAGGGGCCTTTTTCCATTCATCTGGGACAAAGCCAGTGCTTAGACTATGACTGAGGGAAAAAAAAAAAAAAGTACCCGATGGCATTGCTAACTCTTGTTTGGGACCATGTAGGATACAGCCTGGGATGTTATCAGGTCCCATGGATGCTGTGTTTTTGACCTTAGAGAAGGCATTCTTGACCTGCTCTTTAGATATGCGAGGTAAAGAACAAGTGGTAGGAATGTCTTGGGATAATTGTGGCGGGGAAAGGGGAGTGAAGTTTTCATAGAACCAGTCAGCTAACGGGTTAGCAGTGTCTACAGGCTCGGTATATGTGTCAACTACCAGTTTGACACAAATCTGAGCCTTTCCTTTTAGGTTACAGATTTAAGTAAAGAATGCTTTATGACTGTCCTTAGTTGAGGAAGCTAATTTGGATTCATAGTTAGCTTTGGAGGACTTCACAGAGAATCTTATTTGCGTGTTTAAGCTGAGGAAGGAGGGTTTCCAGTTTGGGGATCACTCTCTCTTATTCTTAGACAACAATTTATTCCTCTTATTGTAAAGCCTGACAGTTGTCCACCAGTCAGGTTTGCTCTTCCTTGAGGAGCTTGTTTTGCTCCAATCACAGTCGATGCAGTTGTTTGGGTGTTTGTATAAAGCATTTGTGTAGAACTCAGCATAGCTGCCAGTCCATCTGAGGGAGGAGGTGCAGTGAAGCTACTAATAATGTTCTAGGAGAATTATACAAAAAAAAAGGCATCACCATCTGTTACGTGTACAGTTACTGTACAGTCACACCAAGTGCTGCCATTTTACACAACCAATTTTTCCACAAAGGAAACATACCTTCCTTTTAAAAGATGTCCACCACTGCCGTAATCTTTCAATTGCAATTAAAACTGCAATTCCAAAGGCATTTGTGTGATGTAGTCAAATGAGGAAAGCAAGCCTTCTCTGTATACCAAAAACCACAGACAACTCAATACAATAAAAATCCCAATACAAGTACAAAATGGCAAAGTACGCCGAACAAAAACAGGAACGCACATAATACAGAAGTTCATATCTACCCACCTATACAAACAGCACAGCAGTCAACAGGGAATGTATTTTCAAACAAACATTTTATGACGATTCCCATATATGGCACAACAAAACAAATACAAAAAAATTATCACAACTGAACCTCAGATGAACAAAGTGCTTGACAATCACACAAAGACAACAGTGACACATTAATGTGATATTAGGGATCACATCCTTCTTAACAAGTACTGTTGGAGCATCTTGAGATTGCACAAGATTTGAATGCTTGTCCTCAAAAAGGCAAGTATCAGTACTAATAACCACATGTATTGGAAGACGTCAGAATGAATTACACACAAAAGGCAAGTATCAGTACTAATAACCACATGTATTGGAAGACGTCAGAATGAATTACACACAAAAGGCAAGTATCAGTACTAATAACCACATGTATTGGAAGACGTCAGAATGAATTACACACAGACTTGCTTCATTGTGGACCATAATACATAGTACTAAGAAATTAAAAACACTGAAGTGTACAAGTACTACAATAATGTAACGCTTCCACTTGTTAGAGAAAGTTGCTCTTCAGCCTATTTTTTTGCTCATGATGCCATAGGTTCATAGGTAGGTACCAGGCTATCGGCCCAAGGGCCTACGTAAGCCTAGCCAACAAGGTAATTTTTTTTAGTCATGATTCCATAAACCAAATTACTACATTAGCATTTTACTTGGATTCTTCCAGCTATATAGCTTCTGAACGTCAATAACGTTTTACTTTTTCTTTTTAAGTCTCTCTGCATACATTCAGGCCAATAAAGCCAAACCCTACGAGCTGTGGACATGCAGGTTTCAGCCATCTTGACCTCATCAGTACAGCATTGCATTTCATCTCCTTAAAGGGTCATGTGCATATATCCCATGGGCCTCCATTACTGGAGGTTTAAGGTATCGAACAGTGAAAACTCTTGCTTGGCTAGATTTTTCTTGCAGTTTTTAGATTGTTAACAGGAATATTTAAAATTGCAGTAATATCAGTTCCAGGTAATAAAACAGATTCTTCTCAGTAAAGCACAGGCAATTCCAAACAGGTTTTATTTTAACAACTTCCCAAAATCTCTCTCTCCAAAACCTTACTCTTCCAGTAACTGTTCCAAGGCTCTGAATTATTTAAACAAAGACATTAATATCTACTTCATGAACATTACATGCATATCATATCCCATACATGGTCAAGCAGAGCACCTTGCTGACCCTCTTAAAGAGAAATCTTGAAGAGTGGATGGGAAACAGAAAATTCACCCCAGGAATAACTCCAGTGGCTCTGCTTGACAGCGGCACTGGGAACTAAGGTCGGGTGGCACGATGCCGGGGTAATCCTATGGCTAGGCTTGTAAAGGCTCCAGGGCCATTAGCCTAGTACACACCTATGAACCTATTACATTATTATTCTTGAGATTTACAGAAATTTTTAGACCCAACATCAAGAGGCGAAGTAAAACTTTTATTCTGAACTTGTGTTGTAACATTTTTTTTCTGTAACAGACTCTTAAATTTCAGATTCTCCCTCAATTCAGGATAAATGTGCCTCCAGCATGGATATTCTTTCAGATCTCTCTAAATGCATTATAATCTTAACCTAGTAGATCTGTATTAGGTCAGTGCCTGCACCAGGGTCTATAAGGGATGTCTTGACTAATGATTCAAATTTTTTTTTTCCAAAAACATTGGTTTACTTGGAGACTTTAAAACCTTTCACACCAGTTGCAGAATTAAAATAAGACTATGAAAAAGCTATCTTCAGAAATGAAGATTTCCCATGCCTGAAAAGAAGGGATTATACCAAGTGTTAGTAACTTCCATCTCTGAAGAGATACATCTGTGAGAAAAAGCAACTCGCATAGAAAATTTACATATTTGACCAAGGTGGAGAAACATTTGTCCCTTTAATCTCCTTGGATAATAACTTATACCTGCTCAAGGCTTGCTTCTGCATTAGAAAAACCCTTTTGACATCTACAATTGAATCATAAATTAAAATGACAACTCACTCCTCAAAATTAGTGGAATCCACGTATAGAAATCACTGGAATCAATAGTAACATATCAGACTCAACTGAACAATCATTATGTCTAGTAACATTTCATATGTAACCTAATGCCAATTGTTCAATAGTTTCCTCCTATTCAGTCAAAGCCACACACACACACACACACACACACACACACACACACACACACACACACACACACACACACACTAGCAAATATAAGCAAACCAAATTTTCACTGCTGTCTTAAGATGATAACGGAGGGAATAAGGAAAAGGTTGCGCATACTGGAAAAAACGAATGAGTAGAATATAGGGGCAGCTACTATACGCATAGAGTAAGAAATATATCCTGTAGTGGGTTACATCTGTTTAATACGGGGGGGGTCACTTCTGACACTGGAAGAGGAGACAGCCAGCTCCATCTAATAAAGGGTAATGAAACGATACTGCATCTGGTGCCCTTTCCCATTCGCAGACGCTGTCGTTAGTTTTGCTATGGCTAAAACAAGCAGTAGGAAGTAAATTCCTCATTACAGCTCATTTCATTACAATTCTGCCTTTCAATAGTACACACAAGTGTACAGCAAACAGAATTTTATTAGTTCTCTTACACAGTCCTCTACATAGCAAACTAATGCACTGCTCCCGGTTACGTCAGAATATCGATGTTCCAACATTCAAGCAATTAACAGTACGTTATGGTGCCAATGTGATAAGCCTAATGCACCCGCTTAAAAAGGCTTTCTGTAGATGTACTTAAAGATACAAGTTTCACTCCACCTACCACAAGTATCAACAGGCCTGTCATTTGGTGAATCTCTCTTTTGTCACTCATTTTACAACAAATTTAACAACTTTATATTTTTTCCTAGCCGACAAACTCAGCAAATACCTTAGTTATACACGTGATGTGTTCTTAAAAACTTAAAATACTGTCTATTCAGAAAAGATTTTGACACAATCCAAGTTTCACTTGTTCAGATTTGCACATTTTTTTGAGAACCTGATGTTTGCTTTTGCTTCATAGCTACCTGTTCGTGTAGCGGGTAGAACAAGTCTATCCAGGCAAGTGTTTTATCTTGGGTAAAAAAGAGAAATACAAAAGTGGTAAAATTTAAAGATAAAATTCAAAATCAGGCCAGAATACTCATCTGAAACTGGCAAACTGGAGCACTTGCAAAACTGTGCTGATTTAAGATAGGTATAATAGAATCGGTATCAAAAGAAATAATATTTCTGTAAAACCCTAAAGATGTAGCCACTCCTTCACCTCTCTGCCAGAAGCATAATCTAAGGTGTATAGACAACTATCAAGTTTCAGAAATGTTCAATAAAAATGTGAAACCATCGAGACAAATTATACATCAAATAAAATCTGCAAAGATGAATCAGTAGTTTGCAAACAGGTCTTTTGAAAACAGAGATCACAGTAAGGAGTCACAGAATACACTTGGAGAAGATGAGCTCCCTCTGAGCAAGGCTGTAAGTCTTGACATCAGAGTCACCCATAGGCATCTGAGGCAGTGACGGAGCTGGCATGAGACCTGACGACTCCCTACCAGTTCTTTTCTTCTAGTTCCTTCCCTCTCGCGTCACCAAGGGACAGGTAACTGCTCCATGGCCAAGAAAAAAAAAAAAACCATGACAGACTGGTAGCAGAGTCTGAGAATGTCTAAACTTTCTAACAGAAATAAGGATACTGAAGGTAAAAAATGAAATATTTCGTAAAAAAACAATACCCTGCGCATAACAATAAAATTCCAAAAAAAATGTAGAAAAAATGTTCACCGTCTTGTCACACAAAAACCCAAGAAAAACTCCTCCACCCCTCAAAAACTGAAGTCCAGTACTAGAGCTAAATATCAGTCCGTATTAAACCCAATACCATGCTCATATAGGTGGTCAAAACTACCCAACTAAACTGGTAAAACTACACTACCAATAGTGCACAAGCACAGAAATTCCTGGACTCTGTCAATACTTGAAAAAAAAAAAAGCTCCCTTTCACCCAAGGCACCTTTAGAAATTTAACAAACTACCTGTTCCTAAATGTTACACTGGCAAGATTCAAATTTATTTAACATTTGTTAACTGGGATAGTCCGACAGGGTGAGAGCCCATTTTCAGTGGAGGCCTGGGGAGAAAAGCTTCAGAATTACAATTTACTTAAATATTATAAAGGAATAAATACATTGGTGTGGTAAGAGAAATATAAATGTACAACTGGCATCTTAGGAACAGCAATAACAAAGAAGTCAAACAGCAGAGAACCAAACCAGGAAGTAAATGCACACACAGCCAGGAAATGGAACAGCTTGTTGTAAGTTCACCAAGGCAGATTCAGTAAATCCAGGTAGCAAGCAATTCAAATAATTCCTTTATTCAGAACCACAGAATAAACACAGCGCTTTCGCTCAGAGGAATTCTGAGCTTTATCAAGTGACACCATGCTGTTGAATCAGGTGTCTTATATACCTTGAAAATCCTAGGTTAATTAGAAAGCACTACCAATTAACATTTTAAAGAGACTGTGCACTATTCCACATGCTTAAAAATTCCTTTAAAACAAAATATATAAAAAATATAATAGATTGCTTAAAATAATGCATTAATGCATCTGTCACTACTAAAATGCTAATAGCTTAAAAATAAACAAAACATTGTGCACTGTTACCATAGTGTTTAACTTTGTAATAAAATTTGCTTTGTGCAAAAAGTTGCACTTCTTTTGAAAATTGGGATAAGATGGAGTGACTTGACGTACCAACTGTTGTTCGTGTAAGTGTTATATAAGGCTAATGCCTAGTATGGGTAAGACAATATTTTACTTTTCTTGGTCTTGTTGACAACCCTGCTGGAAAAAGAACACTATATCTTAACCAAGTTAAACTATGCTGTACAATAGGTCTTTCCTTAACATAGACTTTGTATAGTGTAGCATTAAGTGAAAATCATGCCCATGTGTATGAGTACTTGCCATAAGTAATTGTGTGGGGAATGTAAAACTAAAGTCTTGCCCTTCTTAGTTTCAATAGCGGCTTGATACTGATCAAACCGTTAAGCCCAGGGGGTCTCCCAGCATCTAACTTAATGCTACACTATACAAAGTCTATGTTAAGGAAAGACCTATTGTACAGCATAGTTTAACTTGGTTAAGATATAGTGCTCTTTTTCCAGCAGGGTTGTCAACAAGACCAAGAAAAGTAAAATATTGTCTTACCCATACTAGGCATTAGCCTTATATAACACTTACACGAACAACAGTTGGTACGTCAAGTCACTCCATCTTATCCAAATTTTCAAAAGAAGTGCAACTTTTTGCACAAAGCAAATTTTATTACAAAGTTAAACACTATGGTAACAGTGCACAATGTTTTGTTTATTTTTAAGCTATTAGCATTTTTAGTAGTGACAGATGCATTAATGCATTATTTTAAGCAATCTATTATATTTTTTTATATATTTTGTTTTAAAGGAATTTTTAAGCATGTGGAATAGTGCACAGTCTCTTTAAAATGTTAATTGGTAGTGCTTTCTAATTAACCTAGGATTTTCAAGGTATATAAGACACCTGATTCAACAGCATGGTGTCACTTGATAAAGCTCAGAATTCCTCTGAGCGAAAGCGCTTGTGTGTTATTAGTCTGTGGTTCTGAATAAAGGAATTATTTGAATTCGTTTGGTGCCTACCTGGATTTACTGAATCTGCCTTGGTGAACTTACAACAAGCTGTTCCATTTCCTGGCTGTGTGTGCAACAGCAATAACAAATATGAATAATTAATAGTACACTAACAGAAATAATCATCATACAAATCTGTTGGAGGCATGATTTTTTTCTATTGCATAGAAGATATTCAAGATAAAAAAATTAGAGTTGTATAAATAAGAGGAGAAAGGAGTTAGAAGAAAGGGATACATAAGGAATGAAAGTACAGATTTAAGGTTAGATAAGACGACATATAGGGGAAGATTAGCCAGGGTTGATACAGGAGCAGATCCATTTGCTATATAGATGGATTTTAGGTGCTTCTTAAATGGAGTTTTGTCTGCGATGCTTAAAATATATTGGTGAATGTTGTTCCAGATTTTAGAAATGCAGTGGGAAGAGAGGGAATTTTTGCTTTTGGAGACTTGTATGAGGTTTTTGTGAATAGAACGGAGTGGACAAGGAGTTGCATATTGTTGAAGTTGTTCTTGTAAGGCAAGGATTCTATCAGAGTGGTATACCAAATTGTGGGTAAAAGTGAGTTGGGTATAGCTCAGATATTGGGAAAGTTCTAACCACTTTGTCATAAGGAGAAGCAATGATGTGAGTTGTGAAAGGAGTTAGTGGCAAATTTGGCTATTTTGTTATAGCAGGATTAAAGTTTGGCAAGTTCTGTTTTGCTAAAAGTGGTACAGATAGAAGTATAAAACAGACTAGATAAAAGGCGACTTCTAGAGATAACTAATCTGGCTTGGTTGGTAAGAAATGGCTTAAATGCAGTAAAACAGGAGCAAAGTCTGATATGTGTTTGTTTAATGGATTGAGATGTGAATATCAAATTTCAATTTATCAATGGTAACACCTAGTAGCTTAGTTTGAAAAGTGGTATTTAAGAGTGTGTTAGAGCAATGTATGTGGAAAGAGGCGATATGGATGAATTGGTGAGGAGAAAAAGCATTAGCTTTGTTTGGGTTCAAAATAAGATTATATTCATTTAGCAAAGATTCAACTTATAGAAAGGATTGTTGTGTGATATCCTGTAGCTATGAAAGGGAGGATGCATTTAACATAAGGGTCGAATCATCAGCTTATTGAATAACTGAGGCTAGAGGAGTAGATTTATACAAGCGATTAGTGAATATGTTAAAAGGAAGGGTCCTAATATGGGACCTTGTGGGACTCCAATATTAACAGGGAGTAGAGATGATAGCTCGTTTGCGTTTAGTTAGCTAACTGTGGAACCAACCTAGGGTAGGCTGGCTGATATTTAAAGTGCTTAGCTCTGACAATGTCTGGTGTGAGACTGTCAAATGCCTTAGACAGATCAAGAAAGATAGCAGAAACAAATTTGTTTTGGTCTCTGTAATAATTTATGGTGCTGGTAAAGCTTAGAAGGCCAGTTGTAGTGCTATGATGGGGGTGAAAAACAGGTTGAGAATGGAATGAAAGGTTGATAGGAGGTGATAAAAAATGCATATTTTTGAGAGAGGTAAAAGGATAGCAATTGATCTACAGTTTGTGAGTTCCGTGGAGTTCCCACCTTTATGCAGGAGAGTAATGCAAGAGATTTCCAACAGAAGAGGGACATAGTTTTCAGAGACAGAGCGATTGATAAAGGACTAATATGGGGTATGTGATAACTTCAGCAGCTGTTTTGAGAAATTCAGATGGTAGCTCATCAGCAGCAAGGCTAGTAGATTTGAGTTTAAGAAGTTTGCAAACAGTGCGAGTTGGACCAGGTTGTAAGGAAAAAGCACTAGTGAGAAAATCAATGATTGGGACCTGGGGTGATGCATTCGGATTATATTTAATGAGAGCGTAGAAAGTTTATGAAGTAAGAATTAAACTGTGTAGCTATGTTATCCACTGAGAAGGATGCGAGAAAATCAATGGTTGGGACCTGGGGTAATGCATTCGGATTATATTTAATGAGAGAGCGTAGAAAGTTTATGAAGTAAGAATTAAACTGTGTAGCTATGTTATCCACTGAGAAGGATGCGAGAAAAATCAATGGTTGGGACCTGGGGTGATGCATTCGGATTATATTTAATGAGAGCGTATAAAGTTTCTGAACAAGAAGGATGTGAGAAAATCAATGGTTGGGACCTGGGGTGATGCATTCCGATTATATTTAATGAGAGAGCGTACAAAGTTTATGACGTAAGAATTAAACTGTGTAGCTATGTTATCCACTGAGAAGGATGCGAGAAAATCAATGGCTGGGACCTGGGGTGATGCATTCCGATTATATTTAATGAGAGCGTATAAAGTTTATGACGCAAGAATTAAACTGTGTAGCTATGTTATCCACTGAGAAGGATGCAGTGGGTATAGGTGTGGTAGTGTTGCCAGGTTGAAGAAATGTAATGGTGAACCAAATTGTTTTGGTGTTTCTGTGGTGCCTTTATGTAGTACATTTATCATCTGCTTTATTTGGGATTTAGCTTTATTTCTAAGCTGTTTGTAGAGGTTTTAAGTTATCATGGTTTCTTAACCATGCCTTGTCCATTTATTTCATAACACCTTGTGTCATTTGATAGCCAGGGTGAATGGAGCATTTTTTATTCTAGCAGTTATACAAGGGGCTAAGCTATAAGGATTTACAGGAAGGTAGTATTAAAATGTTTAACACCAGCAGGTAGTGGTAATATTTTAGGGGATACCAATTTGTTGGCGAAGGGAGTGAAATGCTTAAGTAGTACATTTTGTTTTATTACAGGCTAAATCAGTAGACTGATAGTCTAGGTGGATTTAGATTATGTCTAAGCAAAAAAGTAGGATACTGCAGGGAAGACATCCTGCTTGGGAGAATGAAGGATAGTTGTTGGTGAGGATCCTATCAAGAATTGTCTGTTAGGTGCTTTATCTATTCTGGCAGGAGTTTGTACCAATTGGAAAAAGCTATGTAGGTTTATAAAGTTAGATGGGTTATTGTTGTCATAGGTGGTCCAGTCTGTATTAAGGTCTCCTATTATGATAACTTCCTGATGATAGGTTAAAGATGGCCAGTGGAGAATTTCAACTGTTGTTGAATTTTCATCTGGGGGAATATAGAGGGCTATAATGATCAAGGATTTATTTTTATGAATGTTTAGTTCACTGAGAAGTATTTCAGAATTGCTAAATGAAGAAAGATTAATATCAATAGGTTTTGATGCCAAGTTTTGATTGAACATTACGGCTACACCACCTCCATGTTAATTTTGACGATCAAAACAATATAAGTTGTATGTAGGGGGTAAGATTTCATGGTTTTTGATATGTGGCCTGAGCCAGGTTTCATTCAGAATGGTAAAGTTAGGGGAATATAAATCTTGTATAGCATGTGGATCATGGATTTTACTTAGCATGTGGATCATGGATTTTACTTAGCATGTGGATCATGGATTTTACTTAGCATGTGGATCATGGATTTTACTTAGCATGTGGATCATGGATTTTACTTAGCATGCTCCTCAGATTTTAAATGAAGAAACAGAAGAGTGTGTCCTTTGGAGTGAGGGGGGTAATAGTAGAATTTCTTGAGATATGTCCAGAAGTTTAGATTTGCTTGAGGCCCAGGGTTGGGATGACTGCCAACACTCAGTTGTAGTCGTGATAAGCAGATTATAGCTTTTATATATTTTAATAAAAACGTTTATGGTCAGTTGAGAGAGTTCCAGCTTTAGAAATAATAGTATATTTGAGTGGAAAGAAATCTGCATGAATAATGTTTTGAAGATTGGGTGTAATGTAAACATCGTTAAAGGGGGTTTCTGAAGTGTGAAGGTAGATGTGGAGTGGGGAAGGTTTTGATTGTGTACAATGTGAGACTATTTGATGCCCCATTTTAAAATGGCAAACCCAGGTCTATATTATATGAATGAAAGTTCATATAATTCATCGTTCTAATGAGTGAAAATCCTGGAAATCAAGATGTGTGCTGTGGGATCGCAGTACAGCTAAGATTGGAATATTTGCCCTTTCCTCACTGTAGTGCGATCTCTGAGTTGGAATATACATTTAGCAGGGGGTGTGGGGGGCGCACCCACCACAAAAACACACAATATCGTTTTCAATTTCCAGGATTTTTGCACATTAGAATGATAGATTGTATGAATTTTTGTTCATATACTATAGACCCGCAAACCCAGATAACTACACCAAATATGCAGACATGTATACCACACTATACAAACATGTAAACAGCTGCACGGATACAGGTGTACCCAGTAGGAACAAGTGCAGGCCACAAACAAGCCTACATGGTGGAACCTTAATATCAACTAGCTTTATTATAAATGGAAAAGAAAAAATTTTGACCACAAGTAAGAAGAGCAATTCCCATAATGTTTATTTCAGTGACAAGGCTCAAACAACTCGGGAGCTTAATAAACTCCACCAAAGCCAAGTTTAATGGTAAAGTAACTACCAAGGCCAAATATCATAAGGCATTTTTAGTCATGTTCTTAATTTGGAAGGCACAATGCAGAAATGTGCTGAGTACATTGTGAACAAGGTTACTTGCACATTGAGGCTGAACATACAGCAAACCTACTGATACATAAACTTAACTCTAACTTTACCTATCTCCTCTCAAATTGGTCCCTCAAAATATAACTGAAACTGACTCGCCTCCAGCTATTACACAACAGAATCCTATGTGTTCTATCAGAAGCTATAAAATACAGCATCAATGGGTCCTGACAATATCCCCAGATGCATCTTAAACAGCATGAAGAATGGATTTTAGCCACACACGCAACACTGTTCAAGCTCAGCCTCTACAGAAGTTTTGTACCAAGAGAATGGAGAACAGCTACAGTCGTTCCCCTGCATAAGGGAGGACCTTCCACAAGCCCAGGCAATTACAAACCTACATGTCTGACCAACCTCATATGCAATGCCATGGGAAGACTAGTCATGGAATCAATCAAGACATGGGGAACCTCCAAAACACTGGACCCATTTCAGTTTAGATTTGTCAAAACAAGGTCATGCTTACTCAACCGGATGTATTTTTTTTTGAAAAGGTCACCAAAACAATGGATGAATGCAAAACTGTACACACTGCATACCTCAAACTGACCTGGGGGGGTGAACTATGTCACCTGCTAGGTTGCCAACTGGCTCAAAGTTAGGATGCAGACCATCAAAAAAGGGAAGTTACCGCCACAGAGACCAGTCACCAGTGGAGTTTCCCAGGGATCAGTGCTGGGACCTCTTCTGTTTTGAATCTGTTTTTCGGATAAAAAGCAAATACCAGAGGGCACAGGTTGACTAGAGTCACTGAATCCCCAAATGGCTTGATCATCCTGCAGGAAGGTTTGTATAAAATAGCTGGTGCCACAATCACGGAACGAAACTAAATATGCATTATTGTATCCATTGGAAAGATACCCAACCCGAAGAGTTAACCTAGTTGTTCACGGATTTGGGAACTTTTGAGGATACTGACCTAACTTTTGACCAATATGTGCCCATTGTTCTATGAAAGCTTATAAACAAAGGGACAGTGCCTAGATCTAGGGATGTCATTATTTCCCCTCAACGTAGCCCTCATTAGGCCAAACACTGAATATAATACCCCCACTGACATCTGTTCAGACACATGTAACAACTGGAAAGCCCACAGAGATACTTTACTAAAAAGGATACAAGGCATAAACAACACATCTCACATGGACCAGTCCTGTCACTTTACTCGGTAACCTACCAACTGCTAAAAGATGACCTATTTCAGGCATACAAAGTATCCCCTGACCCATTACAGATAAATCCCTATGAATATTTCTGATGCTATTTGACTTGATGTACAGTAAATCTAGCATGATCTGCAACATAAACAAAGCAGTTTGGAGGGACATGTATATTTCACAGACGATACTGCTGCTGTGGAACAGACTCCCATCCAAAAAAAAAAAAAAAGTTAGGAACTCACCATAATGTCCTATCCAAGTTGTTCATTGGTCTTCAACCTGTGGGACACTGATCCGACTCAGCCGCATTTCTCCAGCATCAGATGTGCGCTCCAAGCTCCCCCCCAACCCATAATCCCAGTCTCTTTTCTCCCCTCAGATAGAGTCTGCTGCCCACCATAGCAACCCAACCCGACAACAATGCCCAACACCTTAGGACAATAACCTAGATATTTTTTTATTATTTTTATTTAACATTTGTTTACGGGATAGTCCGACTGGATACATGTCCATTTTCAGTGGAGGCCTGGGGAGAAAAGCTCTACATAGTCAAACATACAAAAGGTTACACAAGTTAGAAAACAATTAGAATATATAAAAAAGTAGTAATATACCTTATGTACACTGGTTTAGAAGTGTTCCCTAGTAGGGACTCACAGTTCTCATGGACAGACTATTACAAGTAAGATTATCATTATCATAAGGAAAGACCATTTATGCCAAAGAAAGGGCCATGTTTATTCCAGCCAGACCACCACACAGCCCATATAAGGCAGGGGGAAGGAGGTAGGGACAGCTGAAGACAAATGAATAACTCAGATGGAACACTGTGGTGACTACATAACTTCTTTATCTGAAGTTGTCTTAATTTGCTCTTCAACCTGTGGACATAGTCCCCAGCTACCAAACACCTGGGAGGCCCTCATGGAAGGATATTTCGTAACACAGCGGATCCAAATGATGCCCTACTTCTG
The DNA here is from genome assembly GCF_019279795.1 of Protopterus annectens. Lineage (NCBI taxonomy): Eukaryota > Metazoa > Chordata > Ceratodontiformes > Protopteridae > Protopterus > Protopterus annectens. The sequence continues at coordinate 1,134,137,476 of NC_056748.1, read as the reverse complement.
AAGAAAAGATCCAATTTGTAATGGGAGTTGAAAGTATGAAGATGCCCAGGTAGCAGCCGAGCAAATGTCATCCAAGGAAATTTTGGACCAAAAAGCAGCTGACGTAGCCATAGACCTAGTAGAATGTGCCTTAACTTGACCTGGTGGACACAATCGTTTGGCTGAATACGCCAAAAGTATACATGGAGAAATCCACGAGCAATTGTGACTTGATGCAGGTTTCCCTAAAAATGGCTTAGAATAGTAAACGAAAAGTTGATTGGACTTGTGGAAGCCCTTTGTTCTGTGTAAGTAATGTAATTGTCTATGAACATCTAACAGGTGCAATTTATACTCTCCCCTATTCTGAAAATTCAGAAGGAAGGCAGGGAGGTTAATAACCTGGTTGATGTTTGATTGCGAGGCCACTTTAGGAAGAAAGGAAGGATTAGTGCGCAAAGATACCCATGTTTATGGAAGTTCATGTAAGGAGGCTTACTCAAAGCCTGGAGCTCTGATGCTCTTAGCTGAATTAATAGCAATCAGGAAGGCTGTCTTCCAAGACAGAAACTGCAAATCCACTAAAGCAACAGGTTCAAAGGGGGAAGAAATCAAGGATCGAAGAACCAAAGTAAGGTCCCAAGGAGGCGCAGGGTCCTTGATCGGTGGCCTAAGAAAGGTACCCTTCAGAATAGCTTTACAAAGCTTAGAAGAAGCTAGAGAAGCTGAATTATCCCCATGTGAAAATTAGAAATAGCCACTAGCTGAACTTTAACGGTAGAGAAGCTGGCAACTTGTTGAAAAATGTCTGCCAGAAACTCTAAGATAAGAAACCAGAGCAGTGAAGGGATTCAAATCCTGTTGAGATGCGCAAATTGGGAACCGCTTCCACTTACTCGAATAAACCTTCGTCATGGAAGATCTATGAGCCGCTACCAAAATCTACTTAACCGGAGAAGATAGCCCGGGAGTTGTACCTATCATGGGAAATAGAGCAGCCACGTGATGAGCTTCAGATTGGCCAGATCTGGATGTGGAATCCCTGAGGGATATGAAATCAGAACCAGATCCAACGTCCAGGGAGGACACACTACATGAGACCACACAAGGGAACCATACTTGGTGAGGCCAGAAGGGGGCAATGAGGATGACTGAGCTCCTCAGCCATTGTGCTTTCTGAATGATTTTTCGTATCAGGAAAGTGGAGGACAAGAGTAAAGACTAGTCGGCCAAGTATGAATTACAGCATCGCTGGGGGACTCCCCCGGAGGGGGGTTCAGAGGGAAAAACTTTCTGCACTCTGCGCTGGAAGGAGTGGCGAAGAGATTGCAGCAAGACTGACCCTACTTTGAGCCTATCTGCTAGCATATTGGACCTCCCTGGAATGTGCGTTGCCACCAGAAAACGTCCAGTGGAGGTCGCCAACTCCCACAATCTCATGGCTTCATGGCAAAGGGGTAAGATCTGGTTTTCTCCCATTTGTTGATGTACCAGACTACCAACATATTGTCTATCTGGACGGCTTTCATCCATAGGGAAAGATAGGCATGAAGAGCTTGCAACATCAATAGCACTGCACTCATCACCAGGCTGTTGATAAGCAGATGGGTCTCCAGGGAAGACTACGTGCCTTGGACTGTCCTTCACATGCAATGCCCCCCCACCTGTGTAGGGAGGATCCATGGTCACCTTGGTCAGAGGGGAGGGAAGAATAAACGAGTGACCGCAGTTGCTGGGAATGAATCCACCAGAGAAGAGAATCTGTGCATGCTCGTGACGTGACAATGGACCATCTAGAAAAGACCACTGGACCACCGGGGTCCACTGGAGCACCCTCATGTGTAACTGAGCTGTGTGAACGAGAGTGATTGTGGGCAGCATGGTCCCCTAACGCCCTTAAAACAAACTCCGCTGGAGGAGATGGAACTTTAAGAAATGTGCAAGACAATGTTTGAGAGATTGAAGTCTGTCGGATGTCAGGAAAACCTTGGTCTGAATGGTGTCTAACCAGAATCCAATGAAGTCCAGAACTTGAACCAGTTCTAACTGGAATTTGTTGAGATTTATGGTGACCCTGATGAAGCCAAATTGTATTACTGGCGAAAGCGCTTAGTTATTTGGCATTTTAAATACATTTACAAGCGTTTTGTCAGACCCTGTTGGTCCGGTGTTTTATTTTATTTTTTAGATTTATGGTGATGCCCAACTGGTGGGAAGTTTGGATAAGGAAATCCCTGGCTTGGCAGAGTCGATGCCTGGAAGGAGCAGAAAGGAGTCAATTGTCCAGGTAGGGGTAGACCTGGAAACCCTGCAGCCACAGACGATTTGTTACCACCGCCATCACTTTGGTGAACACCTTGGGAGCTGTGGTGAGACCAAAGGATAGAGCTACGAATTGGTAATGACTGGCCCCAAGCCGAAAGTGGAGAAACCTCAGAGCGCATCCATTCATTTTGATGTGAAGGTATGTGTTCTGAAGGGTCTACTTAGCACATCCTTCATTCTCCTGCAGGAAAGGCAGGATAGACTGGAGTGCGACCATTCAGAATTTCATCTCGGCAACTAACAGGTTCTGGGTAGAGAGATCCAGAATTGGCCTCAAATCCCCAGTTTTCTTTGGCACTAAACAGAACCAGGAATAGATGCCTAATTTGGACTGTTCTGGGGGGATGGGACAGATAACTCGTTTTTCTAGCAGCTTGGAAATTTCCTGTGCTGTTGCCTCCCTTTGCGTGGGTGGAACGTCCGGGAGGTGTTTGGCCAGAACTAGCCTTAGAAGGAAGGGGATTGAATATCCTCTTGATATGATTCACAACACCCAGTGATTGTCTGTAATAGACTCCCAGGCCGTTGGGTGAAGCCTCCAGAGATTAGCAGCCGAGCAACACTTCAGGGCTGCTGTGCGGACCTGTCAGAGAATAAATCCCGAGATACTTGGTTCCTCAGGCCCCCTCTGCTGTGAAGGTGGTGTCTGCCAAATCCCCCTCTGCCTATGGGGAAAGAAAAGTCCCAAGCGTCGTGGGAATAACCCTGAGACTTCTGGAACCACATTCTTTGTCCGCCGCTGATTCCTGGAGAAGGATTGTTGAGGGGATGAGAAGTGGATTCCGATGGCATAGAGAATCTTCCTTCCTTCTCATGCTGCACCAAAGTGTCACATAACACCTTTCCAAAGAGGGTGGAACCATCATACGGGGCATTTGTAAATGACAGCTTTAAGGGCTTTGAGAAAGTACAAAGTCAAAGCCAGGTGTCATGCCTGATGGCAATGCCTGCTCCGGCCAGTCTGGCAGCACCCTTCGTAGCATGAGGGAGAAGCAGCACAGAGATATTGGCAATGGAGGTGAGGTTAGCCATTCGAGAGGAGAAAACCTTCCTATCGTCTGCCAACATGGACCCTGGGGTAGACTCTTCTACCTCCTTCATTAGGTCCCGCTGAAGCCTAATGACTTGTGCCATGTAGTTCATTACACGTATAGAGAACGTTGCTGAAGCATAGGCCCGCTTCCAGAAAACAGCCCAAGGTCATAGACTCTCTGTCTGAAAGGTGGACTGTGGAGCTCTCCTGTGCGAGCACCTTCTTGGTGGCCGCCACCAACATGGCATAGACAGGGGATCCTGTTGTCTAGTGTGGTTTGTCAGAAAGGGCGCAGAGTACCTTCTCAGGTCATTTGGGGATTGGCTCCACCGTGTCGGGCTCCCTCCATGCCAGAGATGTCACAAGATCCACCAGGGGATCTGCAGGAGAGGACACCCAGGCGGGCTCCCTCCATGCCAGAGATGTCACAAGATCCACCAGGGGATCTGCAGGAGAGGACACCCAGGCAGTAGAAGGTCCTGCGCCAAATGCCTCCATAACACCAACTGGTCAGGGTTAGGTTTTTGGACAGACTACCCCGCACACTGCCGCAGGATCTCCATGTAGTCTCCAAATGAGACGTCCTCTGGGGGTGATCAGGGGGAGCCTTCCCCTTCCTCCAAGTCGGTGTCCTCCATGAAAGACTCTCTGGCAGGGAGTGTAAGTGTCTCCTTTTACACTTGTGTTTTTGAGGAACCTCAAGGAGGGTCTCTGGGGAGGACTCAAACGTCCAGCTATTCTTGTGTGGGAGCTCCCTGGGAAAGAGAGCAGGCTGTCCCTAAGGCGGCAGGATGGCAGAATCCAGTTCAGAAGCCAGAGGGATTCTGTGGACAAGATAGTCAAAGGTCTCGAAGGGATCGAGAGAACCCTCTACCACATCAGAGGCAGAAGGACAACGTACCCCCTAAGCTGAAACCACCCAATCAGATCCGGCACCGAGGCTACTGGTCCCAGAGCTGGATGGCTCAGAGCAGACCCGTTTAAGGCAATGGTCAGCGTCGAGGTACTGTCAGCACAAGGGTCCTTGAACCCAAGGACTCCAAAACCGGGGGTCGGATCAGATAAGGAGTAACTGGGATTAAGACAGACTGCATGCCCCCCACTCTAGAGGGAGATGGGACAGGCTGGACTCCCATTTATATCAGAGTGCAGATGAACCTCAGCATCATCCTGTCCACCTTGGCTTCGGAAAGGCTGAGGGTGGATCCGGAGGAAGAGGCCACAGACACCAGCCTAGAGAGAGGGGATGAGGTGACACTGATACGGGGAATGGCTCTGAGGCACCTCCTGCTCTGGGAAGAAACAAGGAGAATGGAGTCATAGAGAACCAGTGCTAGGAGCAGACTGGGATTTAGCTGGTGGCTCAGCTGAAGGAGAGCAGTTGGGTGACCGCTTCATCTTCCTGTCATGGTGCTTATGCTTCTCTCCATCGCCAGTCCTCTTAGTGGGAGGTTGAGTCCTAGAGGTCGGAGAGGAGACAGAAGCAGAAGGGGTAGCCTGGGCCTCCTTAGTAGGTGGAGGGAGAAGGCCGTTTAGAATAAGTTTATTCCTCTTGTCAAATCAATGCTCAGGGATTGAGCCTCCACACAGATCAAACAGGAGAAATCAAGATGAGGAATGCCTAAGCAAACAAGGCACAGTGTGGCCATCCATTGGGGAAAGCTTATGGTCACACTCTGTGCACTTACAGAACCTCGGTTTGGGTGTCTGACAATCAGTGGCAGAGAAAAAACACACTCTCACTCACACAGTGACGGTAGAAATTTTTTTGTTAATAAACAAACGCCTTAACGTGAAAGGTAGTTGTAGGTAAAGTTAGAAAAGGAATTGTAGAAAGAAAATAGGATTTTAGATTTTAAATTCACTTACCCAAAAAGAAGTCTGGACAAGCAGACCACAATGCTTGCAATGAGCGAGGCAAACGAGATTGGGGGGGGGGAGGAAGGAGACAGGAGCATTATGGGTAGGAGAGGAGCTTGGATCCAATGCTGTAGAAATGCGGCAGAGTTGGATCAATCCCGGATCAGTCTCCCTCAGGTTGAAGAGCAAATGAAGACAAGAACTTCAGATCAAAGTTTATCCCTATCCATATTCAAGAGCGACTTAGAAAATTTGCCCAAGACTGCCCCCTGTATTACTGATGGACAGAGATGGTTCCTGAATGCTTTATCTTAAACATGGGTCCCCTCAAATTCATCTATGTTATGATCCCAGTTATTCTATTTCAAGTTAATATACAATTATTGGCCATGGGATGGGTTAGGCCAATCTATAACCAAATGGGATAGGTTATTTTGAGCACTAAAAGGGAAACTGGCTAGGCTTAAAGGGCCCATGAGGGCAGCTAGCGTAGTACTTAACTATGAGCCTACAGTACTTTACCAACAATGTCCGAATTTCTACCCTTATTGTAGATCATTTTTCCTTATCCTCAAGAGCATATAGCCATCATAGCATTTATTCTTGCAGAGATAGTTTAATAATAGCATGAGCATACTCCCAAAAATCTATCAAGCCTTTCATTTCCTTCCATTCTTGGATGAAGGCCTTCGGCTTGATAATATATGAAAGCTTACATAAAAAAAAAAAAAAAAAAAAAATCGCAGTTCTACAAAAACGTATATGGTCTTCAATTTATTATTGCCATTCTATGTACATGTATATGCACAGGCACAAATGTTTACACACACAAGCATTTGGTTGGCAATGATTCTGTTGAGTTGCAGATGACTGAACACACATAATGTAGTAAAAACAGACTAAACTCAACCCATTCAGGCACTGCATTGGAGAGAAAAAAAAAAAAAAAAAAAAAAAAAAACAAGACTTGCCTTCTTGCAGGACCCCTGGCAGCACGTTGAAAATGGGGCTTGAAAGATCTCACACTTAAATCTCCTTGTACTGACTGGAGGCTATCCCAAAGTATAAATCAAACAAATCCAAGGGTTTAAAAATGCCACTGCTGGTAAAATCTAAAAACCTTGGGTCTCACATTTACAACTTGTAATTAGCACATGGACTATCCTAAAGAAATGTAATGAGGCAGCGAACATAACCTTCCTTTCACTTGAGGATCCTTCCTCTCAAATCCATATCAGATCCACCTTCATATTGACAAGATTTTTTCCCCATTAATATTCGAGAGGTGTATTACACTAGCCGACCCATAACTAAATGGCTTAAAGTCTACTCATTTTCTGAAAGGGCTTTGTATGTGTGCCTTAAAGCCTTCAGTTGTAAACCATACAGCTAGTTGTCTAGGAATCCCAGTGACAGTAAACGTGAAAGATCATGCCTGAAATGCATTTCTGATTTGTACAAGTGCTACAAGGCCCTGTTTAAGTCTTCCCTTGCTGCACAGTATTTGCCAGTGAACGTATGATCAGCATGTTTCCGCCATCCCCACCTGATCAACCAACACAAGCTCCAATGGAACTTCTCTCTCTCTCTTAGCACTCTTATGCAAGATCAGATTGTAGGCCCACAGCTGTACCACCATATATTTGACCACTAGTTAAAGAAAAACTCATCCAGCTAAAGTATTAAAGATGATGAAGGAAGCCAACTAGAAACATTCTCTCATATGTGTGTGTTGAAGTACTATCAAACCTCTGGCATACAGCTTCCACCTTGATGCTATCTAGCAGACTTAAGAAACAGAAACCAGGTTCACAAAACACTTCTTCCCTTATTAGATTACCGTTAGTAGAGTTTATATACCTCACTTAAAAGGTATTCATTTCTCTGCTTACCTCTTCTAGCCCAAACTCCACTCATAAGCCCAAGAATTCACTTGGACAGAACAGATGGAGTTTTGATCAAGGAATGCAAAGTTTATACAGCTTGTCAAAGGTAGACAAAGCATACAATTCAAAAATCATGCAACTAAAATCAGTTTCCCCAAGAGAAGAGTGAGATGTGCTGAACTGACAGGTTCCAATTGAGCTAGGTTTTAAAAACAAAATATGACACACTCAAAGTAGAAACTACAGCATCTTTACAGAATCTTCAACACCCATCCCCCATTAAAAACTAGCTGGCAAAGTCCAGCTCTGTAATGTTATGAGGTGAATCTACCACTACAAGTCTAGATAGACTAGAAGCAGAGGTTCAAATGCAGCCAAGCAGAGGAATGGGAGAAAGCAGTCAACAGCTCATCCATGCTTGGTAGGAGGAGGGGTTCCACTGTGCTGGGAGAGGAAAAAGGAGTGGGGGACCATTTGCGGACTGGGGATGTGCTTGGCAAGCTGTGCTGTAATCATACAGGAATATACACACCCACAAGGGAAGGCACAGCAAAGTTTCACATCATCTGTCAGGGGAGTGATGAGGGCCTCAAGTGGAGTAACCCTTCATAACTACCTAAATGGCCTCATTCGTCTTGCTCCACAGATGGGGACAGGCGAGTGGCAATGGTGAGACATTCAGCAGGTACATGGCCTGATTAAATACTCTGCTGAAACAAAACAAAGACAATTGAGAGATGCATGTCTACAGAAGAAGCCAAGGAAACATTAAGTATATCTACAAGATACTGCAATATCCAAGGCAACACATTAGAAAGTAGATCAACAGAAACTTGTCATGTCAGTCAGAAAACATCCACTGATTTGGATACCATTTTTTAAGCCTTTTATATTTCAAAATAAAAGTTCTGCACAGATGAAAATTTTAAGGTACCAACCCAAGATGCAACAAGATGTGGAGCAGACAGAAATGAATGCAGTACCTTGCCCTCCTATTGCATTAACAGTGCTGTAAGAAAATCTCTTAAGAATCTGCTTTAAGGAAAACCACTGCTACCTTCAAACAGGAAGGTACTACAAAGAATATTAGCATTTTTCTCATTTTTCCTTTAAAAATCTACTTTTTAGATGAAAGGAACTTATGAAATTGCAAGACAATGACTAGCTAAGAATTTGAAGTCGATAGCTCAGAAAGATATGCACATCCATTCTCAGATACCCTACATTGCTTCATTACACCAAGAAGTGTGTTCTCAAAGATATGCACATCCATTCTCAGATACCCTACATTGCTTCATTACACCAAGAAGTGTGTTCTCAAAGATATGCACATCCATTCTCAGATGCCCTACGTTGCTTCATTACACCAAGAAATGTGTTCTCAAAGATATGCACATCCATTCTCAGATGCCCTACGTTGCTTCATTACACCAAGAAATGTGTTCTCAAAGATATGCACATCCATTCTCAGATGCCCTACGTTGCTTCATTACACCAAGAAATGTGTTCTCAAAAATATGCACATCCATTCTCAGATGCCCTACATTGCTTCATTACACCAAGAAATGTGTTCTCAAAGATATGCACATCCATTCTCAGATGCCCTACGTTGCTTCATTACACCAAGAAATGTGTTCTCAAAGATATGCACATCCATTCTCAGATGCCCTCGTTGCTTCATTACACCAAGAAATGTGTTCTCAAAGATATGCACATCCATTCTCAGATGCCCTACGTTGCTTCATTACACCAAGAAATGTGTTCTCAAAGATATGCACATCCATTCTCAGATGCCCTACGTTGCTTCATTACACCAAGAAATGTGTTCTCAAAGATATGCACATCCATTCTCAGATGCCCTACGTTGCTTCATTACACCAAGAAATGTGTTCTCAAAGATATGCACATCCATTCTCAAGATGCCCTACGTTGCTTCATTACACCAAGAAATGTGTTCTCAAAGATATGCACATCCATTCTCAGATGCCCTACGTTGCTTCATTACACCAAGAAATGTGTTCTCAAAGATATGCACATCCATTCTCAGATGCCCTACGTTGCTTCATTACACCAAGAAGTGTGTTCTCAAAGATATGCACATCCATTTCTCAGATACCCTACATTGCTTCATTACACCAAGAAATGTGTTCTCAAAGATATGCACATCCATTCTCAGATGCCCTACGTTGCTTCATTACACCAAGAAATGTGTTCTAGTCTAGTTCCCTCTCCCAACAGACTGATCTCCCAACGCAGATTATTTGCCAGTATACTTTCTTGGGCTGGAATTTAAATAGCCTGAATAATCAATTTGTTTTCATTGCTCAAATCAAAAATTGTTAAAAATGGAACACTTTCTGTTGGGTGGAACTGCAATATTACCCGGAGAATACATAATGGGGATGGAAGGCAGGGTACGGCTATGCTGCATGAGTTTTACTAATTATGTGTGGACCAAGCTTACTCCTGGTCACCAACAGACTGGTCATGTTGTTGCTACTTTAGCAGGGTTATTCCATATGTTCGACATGCATACATGCACCTTACCCAGAGAGAAAGTTTGCCATGTTCACCAAAAGACAGAGGCAAATAACATTAAAAATCTTGTCAGGAAGATAGGATGATAAACCAAGGAAGCATCTAACATGGAAAACACTGCATTCTAAAGGACTGTCACATATGGAATTTGGTGACTGCCTCTTTTCAGGCAGGGGTGTTATACCAGCCTGTGGGGCAGTTAATTCAATTTGGGAATTCACAAAACTGTCTAAAATATTAGAAACACTTGAATAATGCAACTTTTGCATTAGTCAGATTACTTATCAAATGAATGCCACGCGTAATATGGTACTGAAAAAAATAAAATCACAAGGCATGTGTCCTCATCCTTGCTTATAAAGAGGTACATGCGTACTCATTCAAATGGAGTGCTACTTGTTCATTCCTGATAATGTGCATGCCACTCCGTCGCATGGAAATTATACAAAAAGTTGAGGAATTCTCATGCTAAAGAAGCCCACAGCCCCCAATGAGCATGGTTGACCAACTTATTTTCTAGTTCGGGAGGAAGTATTTTAAAATTCATGCTCATTTCCATTGTTGTAATGCTTTTAGGCATCATTTTATTTATGTACAAAACGTTATGAAGCTTCTTTAATCTAGAAAAAGCACTGCCAAATGTGCATATTAAAATAGAAATTAAGTACCACTGACCACAATTGAAGGAAATTATAATGAACAAAAAGACAGTGAGGAAAGAAAAAAAGTGTTAAAAAATTTTGGATAAATGTAGAATACTGTTTTGAAAAGGAGATATTATAGCAATAACCAACGATGTCGGTGTGGTATATTGAAGATTTACCTATGGTTGGTGTGGTTTAATCATGAGGGCGAAGACAGTGTGATTAAACAAAGACAACCGTGGGTAAATCTTCAATATACTCTACACCACGGGGTTGGTTATTGCTATTACACAATGACATTTAAGAAAATAATTACTTTTCTTAAATAATGTCATTGTATGATGGTGCCATGGTGTTCCACTTTCCTCAGATATCCCTGCTGCTTTTTAGGATGTATTCCACATGTGTATGAGACTTTTGTTCTCACGGTAATGCAGTGCATCACTGTTGTGTGACAGGTGCTGTGTATAGGAAGCAACAGAGAAAAGAAGATCTCAGTCGCTTTTTTTTTTTTTTTTTAAATTAAAAAAAAAAAGATACCAGGACACTGAAGGTACAGGAGAGACGAGATATAGAAAATAAAAGGATAGTCAGGTTCTTTACATAACAAACCTGATTATTCTTTTATTTTTTGTCTGTCCCATCTCTCTTGTTGGTTTCAAGTACCCGTTTTTTTTTTTACTTAAGTAATAGGAAAGTAAACTTTTTATGGTATATATTAATGGAAAAAAGTCAGGGAAACTGGACCTTTTTCCATTGGTATGTGCTCAGATTTGCAATGGCCACGCTGGTTGGGTTGACCAATCAACGTGCTACTTTATGAATATAAATATTCACTGTATACTGAAAAATATTTGAACCAGCTTTATTTCATGCACACAAATACGTGTTTATAGCTCATAAAACCATTCCTGCTAAGCGTCTGCATCAGCATTGTGCATGTCAAGATCAGAAATGTGCAAAAAAAAAATAGGGTCCGCCCAGTTAAAAACTTCCTGTTATTGTCCAGTCATTAAGAAAGATCCAACCAGAGTGATACTTCACGAGTCATACTGGGGACTGAGCATGAAGTGTAAAAAGGGAAAATGTGTTTTATGCAATATTCTCTTTAAAAAGTAGACACTTATTTCAAGATGGATCCTGAAAGCTTAGGCTTGGTCTTGCAATTTTCTTACACTCTCTTGATATATATATATTTTTTTAAAGTATCGATGTGCAAGATCGGAGCTTATGCCTGACAAGGAAATCCACAGATTAGGCTCGGTAGATTCTTAGTAACCAAAACAAAATAGGAGGTGATTAGTTTTAACTGGTCACTGGCTACAGTCGGACCAACACAATGCTTTCTCAGAAGCTTTTACAGTATAAAAATGACAGCTGCTTGTTTGGGG
>NC_056748.1:1134010820-1134118320 GCF_019279795.1 Protopterus annectens | reverse complement strand
AAAGGCATGATCTTCCCTTGACAAAGCCAAACTGGGTCGGGTCCAATGTCTGCAAGTCCCCTATATCTTTGTTTATGAGCTCCATTATGATCCTCTCCATAGCTTTGCAGACTAGACTTGTTAAGCTTATGGGGCGGTAATTACCAGGGTCCGTAGAGGCACCGCCTTTGTGGAGTGGGACCACAGTTGCCGTACGCCACTCCTTGGGCACGTATCCTGTGGTAAGGCTAAGATTAAACAGCTGCCTTATGTGCGGGTTTAATTCCTCATTTAGCTCGTGTAGCACACAGCCGGGGACACCATCCGGTCCCATTGATGCTGTGTTTTTAGCTTTAGAGAGAGCAGCTTTCACCTGGGCATTTGAGATGTCCGGGAGGCTACACTCGGGTGGGATAGTTATCTCTCCTTTAGGGGAGGGGGGTGAAGTTTGCACTGAACCTGTCTGCCAGTATGTTGGCAAGGTCTGTGGGTTCAGTGATTTTTGTATCATTTTGGACTAATTCTGAGCATATCTGGGAGTTTCCACCCAGGTTCCTAACATAGCTGAAAAAGGCCTTATGATTGTCCTTTGAATCCATGGCAATTTTTCTCTCAAAATTGGCCTTAGTTGATTTTATGAGTGCTCGTATTTTTTTACTAATAATGATCAGGGGTGACTTCCCTTTTATGGATTTTGTTCTATCATGTAATAGCTTTCTCCTCTTATTGTAAAGTTTGTTAATGGCTGGGGTCCACCAGACTGGACGTTTGCCCTTTGTGGAAAGAGTCTTGGTTTTATTTGGGATTGCCTGATCCATGCAGTCCTGGAGGTGTTCATAGAAGGCATTTGTAAGGGCTTCCGCAGCTTGGGTTGTGGTTTCCTCTGGCTCAGGGGCCTTGAAGGATACCACACCAGTCTTGAGTAGTGTGAAGTTTGCTTTAGAGAAGTTCTTCACTATGGTCTTTTGCTTGGGGTTGGGGGGGGGATGTGGATTTCCAGTGAGATTAGTTTATGATCAGATCTCACCAATGAGGGATATACTTCCGGTGTGGAGCATTTTGTCCCCATGTTTGTGACAATGAGATCTAGTATATTTTCTCCTCTCGTGGGAACAGTGACTAGCTGTTCCATGGCATTTGAATTTATGAACTCCAGGAACCGCTGGGCTAGAAAGTTAGGGCTTGAGTAATGTTCCCAGTCTATATTCGGGTAGTTGAAGTCACCCAATATGATGGTGTTTGGAGATACATTTATACCCTCCAGTGTCTTCAGGAAGGCTGTGTGGGGTTCCTGAGTTTGAGAGGGTGGCCTGTAGCATGCTACAATTTGTAGAGCAGTTTTGCCTATGGTTAGTTGCACCTGGATGGTTTCCGAAGCTTCGTGCGTTGCCACCAACCGGGAGGTGTGAGTATCCTTTATGAATATGGATACACCCCCTCCTTTTGTGGTGTGGTCCGGGTTTTGGGGCCGGAACGCATGATATGAGGTAAAACCTAATAGTGCCGGGGTGCTCTCAGGAGCCTTGAACCAGGTTTCAGTTACAGCACAGACATCGATGTTCTCCATACTGAGAAGGGCCTCGAGTGCGTGCATTTTGAGATTTAGACTTCTGGCATTGAGCAGCATTACCCTCAGTTTCTTCCCATTTTTGTTTTCTAGGGTGGTGACTGTGGCATTGCCTGCAATAGGCAGAGGTCCAGGGGACCAAAGATGATTTAGATAAGGGAGTGCCTTGACTGCAGCAAGCATCTTTTTTATATTGACATGCTTGTGCATGTCTTTGATGCCTCAAACACCTTGCAGTTTTAAAGACTGCTTTAGGAGCATGGGATAAGGGGAGACCTGAATTTAGGGATATTTGCTGTCTCCACCAAGTATTTGTCTCTGCTGTCAAGTTTCAGAAGTACGAGTCGCAAAACTAATGGTTGCTGGAGCTGGGACCTGAGAGACTTCAGATACCCCCGTTATCTTTATGTGGAGTCTTGCTAGGGTCATCATGAGACTTACAATTGCCATGAGACTCAAAATCCTGAGGTATTCCCTTAACGAACAAAAAAGTTTGAGTGGAAAATTCTAGACGCAGATCTATTTTTTTCCCTGTAGGAGAATGAGTTGTCTAGAAGACACCCCAGGAACACAATCCTTTGTGATGGAAAAAAGACTTTTGCCAAAGAGAAAAATGGATATGCTGACTCTCTGGAAGAGAAAAGGGACCATTAGGCAGGGGGCAGATATGGTCCCTTAACTTGTCATTCTAACTTTTTTAGACTGCCCTTTGTTTGGGGGGGGGGGGGTTCTGTCTTCTGTTTTTGGAATTCTCCTTGCCATTGTTTCTTAACTTATGTTTACCAGCATTTTGCCAGAACTGTTATCTCCTCATCCAGTTTTGGCAAGCAAAAACACAAACACAGAGAATCCCGGGGGGGGGGGAGGAGACACGGCCAAAAAATTTGAGATTCCCTTAATCAGTCCACCCTTCTCATAACATTGTTTGGATCCTCTGTTGCAGAGGTTAACACCAAGTCTCTGTCCAAATCATAATTTAAAATCTCATTTTTAACATCTTTTGGGAGATTCTGAGAATCTAACCAGGCAAACCTCCTGAAAGCAGTACTGTGGCTATAACCCTATAAGAAGTACCAGTCATACAGAGTTTTGACTTGTGAAATGGAATAAACAAAACAATTCAAAGCAGATTTCTCCTCACAAAAGGAAACTGCAGACAAACTATTCTTCATACGGTCATACTTGGCCAGAATAACTTAACATATTAGCCTGAAATTTCAAGTCTGAAAAACAAAGTTGAAGCAGCATACATGCTTTTCCCCAGAAGTATAAATTTAAACAGTCTTGTCAGAAAGTGAAGGATTGGAAATAAACAGTTACATACTCACCATAACGACAGATCCATGTTGTCAAGTTTCCATCTGGCCCAACCCGTGGGTTACTGGCTCAGACTCTGATCCACTGCAGGCCGATTTCAAAGACTTCGGCTCAGAAAGCTCAGCCTCTTCAAACCATAATCGCCACATCACAACTGCCTCAGATCTAGTTTGCCCCCCTCTTTCCCACAAAACACTCAAGTCTAGACTTCATAGAATAACAGGACGAAAGGCCAAAAGCAAGAAGGCAGACTCCCCTGTCAATCATCCTTGCGATAACAGAATAGCCAAAAGGCAGGGAGTTGAACCTGATGTAAACAGACATGGCTATATTGTTACAATGACTACATTGCTTTCATATCCAGTGTCTTTTCAGTCTGGGTTCAGTCTTTGGGGCAGAATCCCCAGCCACCTAACACCATAGGGAGGTCTCATGGAAGGATATTCTGCAATACAGCAGAAACAAATAAAGCTCTAAACCTGGACTGGATATCCAGTTTGTAGCGCGACAAAGGGGTTATGACCCATATAAGCTGCAGCTGCACAAACGTCATCCAAACCAGTTCTGGAGAATAAGACTGTCGCAGTAGCCACACCTCTGGTAGAATGATCTTTGGGTTTGAAATGTAGCGACTTTCCCTTCAAACCATACTCAAATGGAATGGGATCAGAAAGTCACAGAGACAAAGTAACCTTAGAAACAGAAGCGCCAAAACAAGACTTAGCGAATGATGCAAACAGTCGATTCGATTTTCTAAAAAAAGGACTTGTTCTATCCAATTGCAGAAGATATTCATCTTCATTAGAAAATCTGGGAAAAAGACTAACAAATGAACAGACCGATTCAGATCATTCGCTGATACCACCTTAGGCAAAAAGGAAGGGTATGGTCTGAAGGACACACTGTTTTGATGAAAACACAGAGGAGGAAGAACAGCAGAAAGGGCCTGTAACACTGACATGCTTGGCAGAAGTAATGCCCACCAAAAAACCAAGTCTTCCATGACAATAACTTCAGATCAACAGTAACATAGAGCTCAAAAGGTGACAAAGCCAGCACCTGAGACAAATAAGTCCCACTGTCTCGCACCAGAGAACACAGTAGTGGAGTCCCTTAAAAGAAAAAGCATATTATAATTAGAAATAGCTGCCAACTGCACTAACTCTTGGTCTACCCACTTCATGATTTAAACAAACCTGCAAGAAAATCCAGGATATACTTAAAGGGTGCTGAAAAGGGATCCAAACCCTGAGACATCCCATAAAGCAAAGTATTTTCCTTTAATAGCATGCAGCTTAGGAGTAGACAACTTTTGGGAAGTCACAAGGATGTGAACCACACGGTCTGAAAACTTTAATATTCCTGGCCATCAAGGGAATTGGAGAAACCAAGTAGTAAACTTGCAGTTTTAAGGTTGAGCAGATCTAAGCCCAGCGGGTAAGAAATGAGCCCCAGAATAGGATCCAGGGCCCAAGGAGGGTACCTCAGTAGAGGAAAAAAAAAAGGGAAACCAAAACTAATGAGACCAAAAGGCAGCAATGAGGATTACAGCAACTCTGCAATAGGCTGCTTTCTGAATAAACTATCAACAGGTGCAGAGGGTAAGCAAACAGAAGACACAAGGGCCAAGCATACAGAAGCAAGTCCTTGGGTGGCTTTCCCCAAGGAGGAAGTAAAGCACAACAACTGCACTTGCTGCTGACCAGGGAAGCAAACAGGTCGCAACTTGAGTGCCTCGGCACAGAAACATTCAAGCAGCAATCTTTGGATTGAGAGATCACTCATGAGGAAGGAGAATGTTCCTACTCAAACTGTCTTCCAATATGTTGGATTTCCCCATGATGTGCTCTGCAATCAGAAACCACAGAGTTAGGATCACCCATTAACAGACCCTCATGGCCTTCGACAATGACAGTAAGTCCAGGCTCCCCCAACTATTTGTTCAGATAACAGAAGTATTTTCAGCCCTTAAAGAAATTACACCCGGGGGAGAATGTCCTGAAAGGCCTGCAGTGCGAGTAGGATTGCCCTCATCTCCAAGACATTGATGTGAAGGCCGGCCTCGGCCACAGACATGATCCTCTAGACTGTCCTCTCTTCAAAATTCCTCCCACTCCATCAGGTACCCATTGCGACCCATAGACCAAAAAGAGTGAAGAACAAAATGGTCTCCTGGTGAACACTAAGATTCCAATCAACTGACCTGATCCTGACAAACAAGTCTGGGAAATTGGAAAGTTATTGATGTGTCAGATATGGCAACTGGACCACCAGTGTCCACTTTAGTGTCAGACTGATTCCTGGCCAAGGGAACTAAACAAATGTTTGCTACCACGTGGCCAAAATTTCTGCGTATAAAAGATATGCTGGGGACTTTCTGCACACCATACCATGTCAGATCATGAGTGTTTTAGAATGTGGAAGCTTGACAATCTGACAGACTATGTCCAAATAGCACCCTATAAATTTTAAGGCCTAAACTGGGTGGAGACTGGACTTCTGGTAAACTGTGATCCCCAAGGAACTACAAAGCTGGCATAAGATGTTTCTGGCTCTGATCATGGATGTTGTCACAGGAGTGGTTCAGAGCCAATCATCCAGGAAAGGAAAGACCTGGAACCACTGCAACCTGAGCCAGGCTGCTACTACTGCCACACACTTGAACACTCAAAGGTGGTAATGAGATCGAATGGCAGAGCACTGAACTGGTAATTATTGGCCCCCAGCTGGAAGCACAGGAATCTCCAAGCACAGCTTTGCAATCTTTATATGATGGTAGGCATCCTTGAAAATAAAGCACATCCAGTCTTTCTTCCTCAGAGGTAATATGGACTTCACAGTGGCCAACTGGAACTTTGTTCGCTTTGCAAAATTATTTAGCCTGCTCAAATCTATAATTGGCCTGAGGTTCTTTTTTGGAACTAAAAAGAGCCTCAAGTATACCTTTGATCATCGGTCTGGTGGGACCTCTCGGATAAGTCAACTTGCTAGTAGCTACCAAATTTTGAGGGCTACTGTTCTTCCTAAGAGGATGGAATGTTTGGAGGTCATCTAGGAGTTACACTGGGAACTTCTAAAATGGTATTGAGTAGCCTCTGGACTCAGCTCTCAACACCCATGCATCTGATGGGCTGACCTCCCAAGCTTTCAAGTGTATAACCAGTTTATCCCCAAACTTCCACAGCAGGCTAGACTGACAACCTTTTAGGGTCACAGAGAACCTCTCAAAGAAACCTCCATAGAAGCCCTGGTGCTGTGTACCACCCCAGCCAGGAGGGTGGCATCTGTTGTGGTTATCCCTCTGCCATGGGGAGAACCCTCAGGGGAAGCCTCTTGAAAGGACTGCCGATACTGCCTAAAACAAAAATAAAAAACCCAAAACAATTTATTTATTGACATTTGTTAGTCCAACTGAGCTTGGGGCCCATTTTCAGTGGAGACCAGAGGAGAAAAACTCCATTAATAGACAGTTATAGAAATATCACAATTCAAATGATTTTTTGTACATCCATATATGAGAGACAGACAAAAAATTCAAAACAGATAATGTGTATATTGGCTGATGCATGCATTTTACTATGTTCTTATTCTTGCTGTGTAATCTTATTATTCACATAGCAAATAATTCACTGGAGAATTTTTTTGTTCATTAAAACATTTAGCACTTGCCATCTTACATGGAGATGTTGGAGTGAGAGGAGAGAGAAATCAATTATTACTTTATAGACGGTGAGATGGAGCTTATGTTGGGATCTTGGCAGGGGCAAGACGTGAGTTTTAATGCTTTAGTTCATTTTTAAAGGTGCAACAAGTGGCTGACAAAACGTATGTGTAAGGGGAGTTTGTTCCAAGCAAGGGCAACAGAATGTTTGTATAGCAGTTTGCCCACAGTTTTCTTGGGATGGTATATTTCAAGTAGCTGCTGGTTGCTGGTTACATGTACGGAGGGTTTGAGATGATTCATAGGTAGAGAAAAAGGAAGACAGATTGGCAAGAGGAAGGTTTGTAAGTGAATGGGATGCAGCATTCAAACAGAGGTAGTTGGAATTGTTCGGGGAGCTCGAGCCACTGCAGAGTTTACAGCAATGCAGTGAGGAGCCTTGTATGGAGCGTTTGTAATAAATTTTGCAATTTTTTGGAATGTTTGTTGGAGTTTGTTCAGGGTTGTGGTTTGAATGTTGGCGAGTACTGGGCAGGCCTATAGGAGGGAGGGCAGGAGGAATGCTTGTGCTATTGAGAGCCTGGCATTGGGGGTCAGAAATTTGTTACGATAAAGTAACCCCAGTTTCTGGTGTGTTTTCTTTTATACATTAGAGTATGTGCAGGTTGAATTAGAGTGCATCATCAATGATGACCCCAAGGAGCTGTGTGTGTATCAGGGGTTGGATAATTGTGTTAGAAGACTTGATCGTAAAGGTAGACTTATGGTTAGTAAGAGATCGGGGGGGGGGTAGAGGAGTAGGAGTTTGGTCTTTTGGGGTTAAGAATAAGTAGATTAATCAGCCAGCCATTTTTCGGAGGATAGAAAGGCATGTTGGATTAGGGTATGGATTTCGAAGAGATTATTTGAGATAGATATACGAGTGTAGAGTCGCCAGCATATTGGATGAGAGAAAATTGATTGCAAGTTGTATAGAGATCACTGGTGAAGACACTGAATAGGAGGGAACTCAAGATTGAACTTTGGGGTACTCCAGTTGGGACAGGAAGGAAAGGTGAAAAGGATGAGAGCCATTTGACGGAATGTTGCCTGCAAAATAGGTATCTACAGAACCAAGCTAAAGAGGAAGATTGGTTAAGTTTAGCAAGTTTAGATAGCAAGAGTATGAGAGACTATTTCAAAAGCTTTGGAAGGGTCAAGGAAGACAGGATACGAGTTTGGTTTGCCTAGGGCTTCGGCAGTGGTTGTGCTGTGGTTGGGACGGAAGCCATGCTGAGTGTAAGTGAGAAGGTTATGCTGGAGGAGGTGGTTAAGAAGCTGTAAGGGAATGCATTTTTCAAGTATCTTTGAGGGGGGGGATAGAATGGCAATGGATCGGTAGTTGCTAGGGTCAGTGGAATTCCCACCTTTGTGCAGAGGAATAGTGAAGAAGGATTTTCACAGCGTAGGCACAGTGGAGTCTTGAATATCGATTAACATGCATATAGGATAGGTAATAGATTCAGTGGCAAGTTTGAGGAAGGTAGGAGGTAGATTGTCAGTAGAGGGAGAGCAGGGTTTGAGTTTATGAAGAGATTTGATGTAGGAAGTAGGAACAGGTAGTATGGCAATAATGCTAACATTTGAGTGTATGAGTTTTTGGATGGTGTCAATGAAGTGATTGAGGAGGGTAGCAGTTTCCTGTGGGAATGTGTTTGGGTAAGGGGAGGGGTTGGTGGGACAACCAGGAGAAAGGATGTGGTTTAGACTAGACCAAAATTTGAGGGTTGGTTTTGCTATCGAGTTGGGCAGTGTTATAGTAGGATGTTTTGCCTTTTGTAGTTTGTTTCTTAGCAAAGTTCCTAAGTTGTCTATATTGGAGTAGAAGGGGGGGTTGTATAGTTTTGAT
This sequence comes from Protopterus annectens, assembly GCF_019279795.1. Classification (NCBI taxonomy): domain Eukaryota; kingdom Metazoa; phylum Chordata; order Ceratodontiformes; family Protopteridae; genus Protopterus; species Protopterus annectens. The sequence continues at coordinate 1,134,109,908 of NC_056748.1, read as the reverse complement.
CCAGGCTTTCCAGACTGTCTCTTTCTTGCATAAGGGACCGAGTTTCCTTAGAGAGCCATGGGGCATCATATGATTTTATTCTGACCTTCCTAGAGGGAGCAATGGAGTCTAGAGTATTTAGGAAGATGCTGTTGGAACATGCTTGCAGCATCAACAGAAAAAAAAAAAAAAACACAAACACCAACAATAAAAAACAAGCACCCCCCCTTTCTGCTTCTGAGGAAAGTACCACGGAAGGGTAGCAAAGCAAACTCCAATAATAGCAGAACACTTCTTTCCATCTTCTCACTCCTGGTCCAAGTGTTTAACTTTCAGCCTAAAAAGAAATGAGCCATTAAATGGGATGTTAAAAGGATGCCTTAAAGTTGTCTACAAAGTCAAACAATCTCAAAGCATGACAACGTGCGAAGCCAGTGCAGCTGCTCAGTATTTACCATCAGCTGCTTTAGAAAGGAGATGCATGAACATGTTTGAAGGGTGGACAGGAAAGTCTCCCAAAATCTTTTGAGGTTCGGGAGACTGTGGTGCCTTCAGTGGGACAATGGAAGTGCCAAGAGCAGTGAAGCCTGATCAACTGAGCCAAATATTTTAACACCCTTAGTATAAAATTGGTTGAGTGATAAGCATGCTTCCTTAAGTGGTCCAATGCCCAAGACACTATTCAGTGGGGGTTGGATGGATGGATTCTCCTCCAAAATGTCCTTTTTGGTGGCAGCCACCACCACTATGATAGCATCCAAGGCTGGACCCTCACTCCAATGAAGTCAATCCTGAAGCGCAGAAGAAACATTTTAGGTTTTTTGAGGATCAATTCCACCATTGGTTTATCTTGCTGAGCTCCCTGTGTGCCGGACGGAGAAACAATCTAAATTACAGAGCTACACAAGTATATTTTTCGCACTTTATCTAATTCTTAAGTATTTCTTGTCAGCAATGCACTGGTTGTATTTATTTGCTTATCTTTTACCTCTCTAGACTGAGTAAACCACAAACTCCCATACCAGTTCATAAGGGCAGCCCATCTAGAGACATAACTAAACTACCATCCCAGCGCCATTCTATCCCCCCTTGCCAAAATTCTGGAGAAATGTATCCACCCAGCAACTCACGAATCACCTCACTACCAACAACCTACTCTCCAGCACCCAGCATGGCTTCAGGCCTAAACACAGTACTAACTCAGCCCTCATAACCTTTAGAGACCATTTGCCATCTCAAAACTTAAGCACAACTAGTCTCAGCCATTTTCTTAGATATGTCAAAAGCTTTTGACACAAGTGTCCCATCAGCTACTCCTCAACAAACTTGCCACTTACAATCTCAATACCACATCCCTAACATGGTTTCACAGTTATCTGACCAAAACAAGCTACTAAATGGGAAAACATTTTCTCCCCACTATTAGCAGTCACCACTGGGGTACCACAAGGCTGCATACTTGGGTCCCTCCTCTTCATAATATTTACCAACAACCTATATACTGCCACCAAACATGCCACAGTCATCCAATATGCAGAGGACTCCTCCCTTACCTGATCATGCCACTTCCCACAAGAACTCCAACACAAAATGCAAGGATTCCAAGACGTTGAAAAGTATCTCACCAGCCACCAACTCATCCTAAATCCAATTAAGACCAAGCTCATAATTTTCTCTAATAAATCTTCCAAACCCAGTACCCAATCCCTCTCCATACTATCTAACAGTACAAAAATCGAACACACCAATCAGACCAAGCTGCTAGGGTAACCATAGAGGACTCACAAAAATCTGATAACATGTTTCTGACCATCAAAAAAAATAAACTCAAAACTAGGTGCTCTATACAGGGTTAAACAACAAGCTAGACTGGCCACTGCAAGATCCCACTTGCTATCCACCCTCCTATACTGCTCCGAGGTCTTTATTATCAAATACGGACCTAAATAAACTAGACTCTGCTCTAACAGAATAGCCAAGTTTGTCACCAACCGCACAGAACAAACCACTGTGCTACTCTCCAGCAGCTAACCTGGCTAGAACTTCCCAACCTGTTAAAACAACTTTCACTTGCCAATACAATCACATTCAACCCTACCGAATGCCCATACAATCACATTCAACCCTACCGACTGCCCATACAATCATATTCAACCCTACTGACTGCCCAGCTCCATCAAATCTACTCCAACCAAACTGTAGAGTCCTCAGGTCATCCAACAAACTAATGCTTCAAGTAACCCAGTCTCACAACTGTCACAAAGACTCCTTTTACTTCCATAAAATAGCCAAAGATTGGAACACCCTTCCTCAACAGATAACGAAACCCCAACCGGTCTACATTTAAAATGACCCTGAAAGACTATTTAAATGATAAATCGGCTATGCCCCTGTATTGCTCCAAACTAACATTCTTGCTATTTTTTCCCCACTCATCTCGCACATTATAGCCCAATAGTTTCACATAGGGCTATCCCACTGCCTGCCTTTTCTTTATTAATCTTTGCTCCTTCAGGATGACCCAACTTTTAAAACTACACAACCAATTTTGGTCTTTCAGAAGTGACTCACCTTGTAAAGCTACAGGATGTACCTCATATATATATATTGTATTTAAAAAACAAATAGTATTCCTGTATGCCTGAAACATGCATGCTTATATTGTACTTATGTTGTATGTAGCTATAATATTTTTGTTGAGCTCATTTACATGTTATTACCAATGTACTACTTAAACTAACTTTATTGCTTGTACCTTAATGTTTTTTGTTGTGGAGCTTTTCTCCCTGGGTCTCCGCTGCAAACTTTCTTTTCAACCCAGTCAGACATTACTGATCATTTACATTTGTTAACCGGGTAAAGTATATTATTTATTTATTTATTTGTGTAGCAGTTCTGCACTAGTTTACTTCACTGTTTTTTTTATTTGTTTGACTGAATTTACTTTTCTGTGTCTCCATTTATATATTTGAGCTGTGGTTGATTTTTTCTCACCCTACCACCAAATTACTGCTGTGCTCTTATAGTTTGTGGCTTCTGCTGTTGCCCACCCCTACTGTAAATTTAAAAAGGGACATTCCTCCCAGTCCCATCTCATTAGCTCATTCTACTGAATACAGAGATCATTTGGGAAGGTCAAACCCCTTAGTTCCTTAACCTTGAATTTTCTTCTGTTCCTCCTCACTCCCTTTACACTTTTTTTTTTATTTTTTATTAAACACTTTATTCAGCTTCTTTTTCTGTATCTTGTTTCCTCCTCCGGCTCCATTACTTCGTCTTGCTTTTTCTGCTACTAGCAGCAGCTTGTTCTGAAGTGTTCAATTGCATCTTTTCTGTTGCATTTGTTACTGCTTGATTCTAGTCTGTTTAAATTTTAAAGTGTTATTCTAATCCTCTTAGTTTTGGTTTAAGCAGTTGGGCTTTGGGCTAACCCCTTTGCTCTCCCTGGCCTTCTCTCAGATTCTGAAAAATTTGGATGGCAATTTCCTACAGTTTCTCCTGCCATTCTGGTTGACATGGGCATCCTGAGACAGTGTAGCAACTGCCTTACGTACACTGAAAACCATCTACCACCACCATCTAGGAACACAATTTGCGAGAGATGCAATTGCATTAAGAACCTAGAGTCCAAGCCAGTATATCTGGCACTGAGAAGGTTTTCAACACAATCCCTACACCTCAACCACCACCCACAAAACACACTCCAATATGTGGAGGTCCTCAACAAAAACATACCCAAACAAAGGGAGACCTCCACGACAAAACACATATGCTATCGCCACAGCCCTCAACACCACATACCACACATAGCTCACACACCATGTCTCACAATCACCAAGACTTAACCATAAACCCAACATATTAGTCATAGGCGACTCCATTGTGAAACACACAAATGTGCCTCTCACCAGGCTGGATAAGGAGAAAATCACAGTTAGTTGTCTGTCGAGGGCCACAATCCACCATATCACACACTCACTCAAGTCTCTCAACAACAGGTACTGTTATGACTCCGTCATAGTCCATGTTGGTGTGAATGACTTGATATGTACCTCCCTGGACTATATAAAGAGAGACATGATTGAACTCACTGAATAGGAGCCCCAGGCACATATGTTCTTAGCCTTGAGCAGCATTCTACCGTCACCCAGAATGAAGCCTGAATACAAACAGAAAATGGATTAACAATTTTCTTAGTTTCTGGTGTCATACCATGGGAATCCAGAACCTGACAGCCTGGGAAGATATGATAAGGAGACCACGATGCTTTGCCAGAGATTGCCTGCATCTGTCTCACCTGGGCTTCAGGATTCTAGCAAAGGCTCTTACCTCTGCTATAGTGCTATTTTTTTTAGGAAAAGTGATGAGGGTGAAACAGCCAACATAAATATTTCAATACAAAACACAAATTAAATGTCATGCTGCTAAATGCTAAGAGTCTAAACAAGAAACTGCACTCATTGCAAGCATTCCTAACCCTGGAAAATGCTGACATCTATGCAGTCACAGAAACCTGGTTCAAAGCTGTGGAGAGCACCCCAGCCTTACCTGCTTACTCATCCTATCATAAATTCAGACCCCAAACTGTTGGTAGTAAAGCCAAAGGAGGTGGAGTTTCACTATTTATTAAAGACATACACACCTCCAGGCTGGTCAAACAGTATGAGGCACAGGAGACACTCCAGGTGCAGTTAACTATTGACAAGACCCCTATACAAATCATAGCTAACCACCGGCCCTCAAATCTGACCCAAGAAGCCCAAACTGCCAATCTAGACCTCTAAGAATCTATCAAGATTCAACCCTTTACCCTGATCCTGGGTGAGTTTAAACTACCCAAACATAGACTGGAAGAACTACTCTTGGCAGACCACAAATGCCCAAAGATTCGATTTTGTCCAAGCAAATGCTTTGGAACAGCTAGTGGATACCCCCACAAGAGATATCATCATCTTGGACTTGGTATTAACCAACATGAATAACCACTGCAGCATCCCTGCAGTATGATCCTCCCTTGTAAGATCAGACCATAAAGCGCTCACGTTCGAAGTCACCATCTCACCAGACCCCCTCTAGGTAGGGTCAATCAAAAAACTTCTCCAAAGCCGATTACAGCCTCTTGAGGGATGGTATAAACAGCTTCACAGCCTCCTCCTCCTCTCTAGGAACTGGCACCAGTATCCAAAACTATATCAAATTACTATACCAACATTTATATAGATGCATGGAATCAGGAATACATGACAGGACTAAATCATCCTCCGCAAGGAAGAGTAAACCTGTCTGTTGGACGTCTGCAATAAATCAACTCTATAAGAAAAGAAAACAATTGGTGTCCAGGACCAAGAAGGAGCAGGAGCCCAATTGGAAGCAATCTCTCCCTAGCCTAAGCAAGCAAATAACAGCACTAGTGAAATCCTCCAAAACAAACTTAAGAGTCCAAATAAGCCACATCTACTACAGACAATCATAAGGCTTTCTTCACATATGTCCATAATTTCAAAAGGTAAAATCCAGATTTGTTCAGAAATGCTGGTCAAGGACACCATATATACGAAAGCCGTAGATATTGCAAACTTTCTGGCTGACAGATTCAGCAAAAATTTCACCCCTCTGTACCCCCTCCCCCCCATCAGTAAATCAGGACATTCCCAGTACTTGCCCTCTTCCCCTTATATCTAGTTATCAGATCATCACTGCTCTCTCAAAGGCAAAAAATACAGCCTCCAGGAGACCAGATAACATCCAAGGCTGCAACCTATTCAACCAAAGCCTGAGCACCTGTTTTGTCCCAGCTGAGTGGAGGACAGCCACTGTCATCCTTTTACACAAAGGTCCACTGATCCGGGAAATTATAGACCCATCGGCCTAACTAGCATGATCTGCAAGGCCATAGAACGAATCATGGACCTCACTAACAAGGACATTAGCAACCACCAAACACTCGATCCCACACAGTTTGGCTTTGTCAAGGGGAAGTCATGTCTTAAATTTGATAGACATTTTTGAGACAGTCACCAAAGCCATGTATGAAGGGAAGACTGTGCACACCGCCTACCCTGACCTGGCCAAAGCCTTTGACACTACTCCCCATTCAGGCATAATAGATAAACTCTCTCAACTGGGCATCAATATGCATGTTTCCAGATGGGTAGCCAACTGGCTCACTGATAGAACCCAACTAGTCAAAACAGGAAAAGCCACCTCAAGCAGTAGACCCATATCGAGTGGGGTACCCCAGGGTTAGGTCTTGGGGCCTCTTATTTGGGATATACTTTTCTGAGGCACAGGCCACAACCAGTGGGCTATGGCTGACCAAGTTTGCAGATGCACCCCTGCATTACCAGGCTATAATTCATACCACACCTTTCGGCCACCTAACCTGGACCAAAGCACTAAAGGCGGAGGCGTGTCCATATTCATTAAGGATACCCACACCTCCAGGCTAGTTGCTCAGCATAATGTATCTGAGATTATCCAAGTGCAACTAACTCTGGGCAAGACTGCAATGTAAATTGTAGCTTGCTACAGATCTCCCACCATGCCCCAGGATTCCCACTCCTCATTTCTTGATACACTGAAAAATATTAGGGTACAACCTAATACCCTAATAATGGGCGATTTCAACTACCCCACCATTAACTGGGAAAACTACTCCTGTACCAACTCTTGTGCTCAACGTTTTCTGGAATTCATAAATTCCAATGCCTTGGATCAACTTATCCACACCACCACCAAGGGCAGCAATATCCTAGACCTGGTCATTACCAGCATGGGCAACCGGTGTTCCACACCAGATGTCAATTTCTCGTTGGTTAGTTCAGACTACAAGCAAATCACCCTAGACATACACATCCCAGCCCCACTCCCCATTAGGGAAACCACCGTAAAAAATTTCTCCAAAGCCAACTTCACGACACCCATGCTGACGGACGAGAGATAAGGCTGCTGAATCCTATACAATTGCACTTTATAAGCACTTACATGAGTGCATGGATCATGCAATCCCTAACAGAACCAAGATGCTATCCTCCAAAAAAAGGAAGCCAATCTGGTGGACCCCTGCTATAAACAAACTCTACAACAGAAGAAAGAAACTGTTGCAAAAGGGAGTAAAATCCCATGATTGGAGGAACTCCGTGGTCAGCCTCAGTAAGAAGCGGAGATCCCATAAAATCCTCCAAAGCTAGTTACAAAAACAAAATCGCCACCGATTTTAAAAGACAACCACAAAGTATTCTATAGCTATGTCAAGAAGCTCAATGGCAACACTCAGATCTGCTTCGAGTTACGGCACAATGGCACTAAATATACAGAACCAACTGATACTGCCAACATCCTGGCAAATAGGTTCAGTGCTAACTTTACCCATCTCTCAACCCCTAAAGGGCCCATCTCTATACCTGAAGAATGCAAAGTACCTGTAATCACGGCTGCACAGGTAAAAACACTCTCCAAAGCCATGAACACAGCATCCATGGGACCTGACAACATCCCAGGCTGCGTTCTACATGAACTACAGAATGAACTGGCACCCCACCTAAGTACCATGTTCAATCATAACCTCACCTCAGGCTTTGTGCCCACTGAATGGCACACAGCAACAGTTATCCCACTCCACAAAGGGGGAGCCACCACAGACCCCGGGAACTACTGCCCCATTAGCCTGACGAGCCTGGTCTGCAAGGCTATGGAGCGTATCATGGAACTTATAAAACAATGACATTGGTAATCTCCAAACTCTTGACCCTACCAAGTTTGGGTTTGTAAAAGGCAGATCAAGTCTCCTAAACCTGATAGACTTCTTTGAAGTGGTCACCAAAGCTGTAGATGAGGGTAAGGTGGGACACACAGCCTATCTAGACCTCGCCAAGGCTTTCGACACCATCCCCCACTCTGGAAATATAGACAAACTCACTAAACTTGGTATAAATCCCTATGTCACAAGATGGGTTGCCAACTGGCTCACTGACTGAACCCACACTGTGAAAGTAGCAAACTAAATCCAACTTCAGACCAGTGACAAGTGGAGTACCACAGGGTTCAGTCCCAAGTCCTCTCCTGTTTGGTATCTACTTCTCTGAAGTACAGGCTAACACAGAAGGTCTTTGGCTAACAAAGTTCACAGATAACTGCAAACTAGGAGCCATAATCAAATCTCCTAATGATGTGGACATCCTACAAAAGGGCCTCACTGAGACAGATACCTGGTGTCAAAGCCATGGCCTCAAGCTCAATGCCAAAAAGTGCACTGTCATCCCTTTTGGTAAAGACTCTGTACCCATGAACTACCACATAGGCAGTAGTCTACTTAACACCAAAAGTGTGATGAGATCTTGGGACACAGGTGGACAGTCTCCTTTGATAAATCACATCGCCACAGTAATCAGGAAAGTGGCAGACATCACAAAAGGTTTCTCATCCAGGAAAAGAGGTAGTTGTTCCCCTCTACTCATCATTCCTTAGACCCATTAGAGTACAATGCCCCTTTTGGTATGTACCTCACATCAAACAACTGGAAAGGCCACAGAAATACCTCACAAAGAGGATTACCGGCCTCAAACAAACAGATGTCCTACGCAGACAGTCTCAAAAAACTCCAGCTTTACTCTGTCGCATATCACCTACTCAGAGGTGATCTCTGCCTAACATACAAAGCTATGTCAAACCCAGAGCTGCTGGACATGCTCCACAAAGAAATCCCAATCCCTCCGAGCTACACGCTCTAGGGACATGAACCTTGTCACCACAATAAACAGAACATGCTGGAGGAATAGATTTTTGTCTCCGAGACTTCCCATACTCTGGAACAAACTACCTGTCTATATCAAACAAAGCTCCTCATCAGCACTCTAAGAAAAATCTTGATTGGATGGGAGATAGGAAATTCACCCCAGAGATCACTTGTGGCTCCGCTTGACAGGGGTACAGGAAAACAATATTCTTGGGTGGCAAAAGCCAGAGTACTGTTTGGCTAGGCTTACATAGGCCCTACGGCCAATAGCCTAGTACCTACCTATGAACCTATGTCTGCAAGTTGGGAGCACTCATCAATTCCCCTAGTGACGTGGACATCCTCCAAGGAGGGTCTCACCCAAACAAAATGACTGATACCAGAAACACGGCCTCAAGCCGAATACAAAAAAATGCATCACCACCTTTAGGGAGAGATGTCCCTACAAGTTATCACATTAATAATGTTCTAAGCACGCAGTCAGTCGTGAGGGATTTGGGCACCCAGACTGATATCAGCTAGACTTTTGACCACAATGTTGCTTCCATTGTACAGAAAGCTTTCTACATGACCCACCGCATAAGTAAGGATATCTCATCCAGGGACAAGGAGGTCATAACATCCCTGTATTCTTCCCTTACAAGGCCCATTATTGAGTAAAACACCCCATTCGGCATGTACCTCACAAAGCACATGCAGCAGCTGGAGAGACCACAGAGGTTCCTCACCAGGAGAATCCAGGGCCTCAAAAATATACCACCCACAGGCTAAAAGCCCTATCCCTCTACTCGGTTTGATACAGCCTCCTCAGAGGTGACCTCTGTCTGGCACACAAGGCGATCTCAGACCCAGCCTTGATGGGACTGCTGCATATCCGCAACTCAAGCTCCACTCTAGAAACCCACACACGCAGCCTCAACCTAGTCTGTGACATCAATAGGACTTCCTGGCAGGACAGATGTGTGTCCCAGAGACCCCCCCCCCGCCATCTATGGAATAGACTCCCTCTCCATGTCAAGCAGAGTACCTCTTTACCCCTTTTTAAGCGCAATCTGGATAACTGGATGGGAAATGGAAAATATATCCATGGGATTCCACCAGTATTTTTGCTGGATAGAGGCATCGGGCGCTAATTTGTCTATGCATGGGCTAAACTCTTGGCTAGGTTTGTAAGCCTCAGGGCCAACAGCCTAGTAACTTCCTATGATCCTTTAAATCAAGCTTCTTCTACTCCACCCAGGACATCAAAACAATAAGTGCATCCTGAGAAGGAACTACGCAGGACGTGGATGGGTCCACCCTGAAGGCCCCCAAAACACACAGATTACACCAGAGAAAGGGCTTCAGCAGCCCAGTCCCAATGCTGGCAAAGGAGCTGCAAAAGACTGCCAGAGGAGAAGTCTTCTTAAGGGGATTCACAGGACCCTTCAAGGATTGGTGTCCTCAGTTAGGGACTCCTTGGTTGAGTCAAGGTACTTCTCTTTCCAGTGACTTACCACTCTGAAGAAATCAAAGGCTGGGTGCTCTACAGAGAGGGCAGTTTGGAAACCAATTGGGGCCGGCTGTCCAGGAGTCAGCAAAAGAGCAGTCAGAGGCACAGACGTGGAAGTGGGGGTTCACCAGTCGCACTTTACCAGTCCCTCTCCTGAAAGGAGAGCATCCTATCCACATCAAAAGCAGGGGAAGTGGTGAGCCTCCCTGACCTGGCAGACCTAGGGTGTGAAGATCCAAGGATTGGATGGAATCTAGAGCCATTCCACTCTGTCCCAATGCTAATACAAAGACTGAGCTATCAAAGGAAGAAGCACCAAGTAGATGGGATGACCCTGACACAGGTTTCATTGAACCCAACCAGCAGACCCCTGCCTCAGTCCTGTGGCCCTTGATCCTTAAGAATGGAAGATGACCAGTTCTGAACATAGGGGAAAAAAACAGACATGAGACAAGGCACCAGGGCAAGGGCCCGAAGCCAAAGAGACGAGTCCTTAATTCCATCTGTGCCTGTAAGGACTGCATCAACTGCTCCAGATTTGATGTCTTCAACTTTCAGTGGAGCGGGATGACTAAACAGAGGAGGCCATCAAAGGGACTTGGAAGAAAGTAGATGGGGAAACAGATCTGGCCTGCTGGTCCAAGCTGGGGAAGCTTGGATCAGTGGTGTTCTGAGAAAATGGGTGAGGGTCAGCCCTGAAGTGTCAGAGCCAAGTTGGGGGGGGGGGTCAGCCCAAAGGTGAGTCACAGCCAATGACATTGGTCAAAGGGGATCCAAAGTTGAGACGTTAGAGTCTGACTGGTTAGAAACAGGAACAGCAGGTAGAGCTGACTACTTATGGCCTCCCTTAGAAGATTTATGGTCTTTAGAAAGTTTGTGACCAGCCTTTTAACCTCAACTGGAAGAGGAAGAACCCCCTCCACAAGGGAAGAAGAAGACCCTCAAGGATGAGTTTGGCTCTTCTAGTTGACCACAATAGAGCCGAAGCCCTCACAAATAGACAAAGGGACTGAAATTGAGCGTCCCCAAGGCAGTACTACATACAGCAGTCATGAGCATCCTGGGAGGAAAATTTAGGACCCCAAGACACACTTTTTAAATCCTAAGCACGAGCACACACACACACACACACACACACACACACACACACACACACACACAAGTCCTGAAAAGCCAAAACACAACTACACTAGCCTACCTAAGCAGACAAAAAAAAAAAACAACAAGCCTATCACTAACAATAAACACAAACAAGACTACCATTAACTAGAAAAAACAGGGAGAGGTGCACAAAAGGAAAAAAGGTAAAAAAAAAAAAATAAAATATCCGTCGTCCAGAATAAAAGGATACGTGAAGAGGCAATCGACCAAGCTGCTGCCCAGAATGGTGGTAAACTAGACCCAAGGCAATTCTAGTGATGTGAAGGGTTATGGGTAGAGGAGGCACAGCTTGCTAAACTGAAGTCTTGGAAATCTGACTGCATCATATCCAGTAACCCATAGGCTGAACCCAGGTGGAAAAGACAATCGAGAGCTAAATGTTTAGCAGTAGGATTAACTAAAGCTATAGCTGCTGGGTCAGGCTTGATACAAGTGCATAAAAACCAAGGACTGAGGAACTTTATACAATCTGCCTTTTTTTTAGGAGCAGCAGGCCAACTATCAGGAAAATTGCAGGCCGTGACACACACATCTTCCAAAGCTGACAGCACAGGAGGAATGGGGAAGGTTCTAGATTGAGATGTTACAAATAAATGGAATATATTATCTTGTGTAACTTAGAAACGTCAGTGCTGTCCCACTGAAAACATTGTTACATTCTAGAATTAAGTCTCAGAAAAAGAAACGCAATGACTGAGAATCAGATGCCATGCTCTCCTCCGAATCTTAAAAATCTAAAAAAAAAAAAAAAACAGGGAAAACCCTGCGTCAAATCCTTTATCTTCCAGGTCAGATTCAGAATCTTCAATCCCTTCAGGAAAAGATGCATCCCTTTTCTTTTACCAGAAACCACCTTGTAAAGGAGGACCAACAGCCTGAATTAGACCGAGTCAGACTATTAAATTAATCCTGTCCAGGGAAATGTGAGCAGGAGCAGATACATTTTTAGTTCTCCGTTTGACAGAAAAAAAAAAATGGGGCCAACAGGATAGTTAATGAGAGCTCGGCTTCCCCAAGGATGGTCACAACATTCTGACTGAACAGGAAAGATCTCTGCTCCCTCTCCCAGTACAAACAAGAAAGTCGCAAACTTACCCACTGAGGGATCCCCAACAGCAACAGTGGACATGGTTAATCCCAGTTCTAGAGCATCTCTAGGTGCTACACCAGAGGGATCAAGGGATGAAAGAAGAGTGGTCCGAGGAACCGCCTTAGAGGAGTATCTCACTTGCAACTGGGACAAACTGCTAGCCTGCTGTGGTTGGAAAGGCTCTTTGCTTAACTTTTTTATTTGCAGCTGGAAGAAGTGCAGACCACGAGTCCAACATTTTGTTCCACGGTCAAGCCAAAAATGCTAAAGGAAAAAAAAAAAAAAAGCAGCCCAAGTTGGTAAACATTTTAAAGGCACCACTCCTCCAAATAAAAACACAGTAAAAATAATTTCTGTGCAATTTGCCAGCCCCAAAATGTAAAACAAACATTCAAGAAAAGTGCACTCTTGCTTTAAAAGTACAGTCGCACGACAGTCCATTAAAATACAAACTCCTACAAGACAAATAACTTTACTAACCTGGAAAGGACAGTTATATGATAAATTTTTAAAACATGGGAGGTTTTTCCCTCAAAAGGGAACATATTTACCCAGCAATGGAACAACACACGCCGACCATCAATCCTTAAAGTCCACAGAGGAGTGCTCTCTTCAGCAGCAGGAAAGCTTTGAAGGACACTGTGCTCGAACCTGTCTTTTTAATGGAACTCAGCTCGAACTACCCAAGCTGTTGAATCCTCGGCAGGATACAAGCTGTATAGCTAAGGCTACTGCAGCACTGGTCAGTATAATTAACATCAGTGTCTACTACCAAGCTTCTAGGGTTATTGTTTCTTCAATAGGTCAGGTTGTTGCATACAGATTTTCTTTCTGTAAATCATCATACACAGCATTTACTTTACACTTCATGTGTACTTTCTTTCAAACACAAGAAATGGCTGTAAAGTTAAAGAACTTGGCCCTTTTCATTTCTATTAACCAAAACGGAGTTGAAGTGCACTCAAATTTTCAAAAACTTGAAATGCATATGGACCAAAAATATGCCAGCCCTCACTTGTCAATCCCTAACAGCATACAAGAGTACGATGGATTCTATCAGAGTTGACTAACAGAAACTGGACTGAGAAAAAAAATGGGGTCAAACAGCAAAATGCTCAGAGGTAAATCATGGAAGTGGCTTTAAAATGATGTTGAGGGAACATTGCATGAATAAGAGTTGCATAGGGAATTTCTCCTCAAAATAACTCGCTCCTAGATTAAAAATCAATCTGAGGATATGTGGTGCATTAAAAAAATCTAGATGATGACAATATCATTATTTCAGGATAGCTACCCAAAGTACACGATTTGTCAGAGACCTTGTCACATGGAAGAGAGCGGCAGAGACACAGAACACATACAAGCGCATACACTGGGCATTATTCAAGCCTGCAAACGAAGATGGAGCATCATCAACATAGGTCATAGTCAAGTGTTGACATAGTATTTCTCCCCTACTTTAGGAGGGGGGCTTTGACCAGGCAGTGTTTTCTTACAATTTAATCCTATTAGATTCCCAGATGAGTTATATGCAAAAGGAAAGCATGTTTCCACTTTATCAAAGAAATGAAGATTGGCATAGAGGTTCATCATGTTTTTACAGTAAAAAAATATTTCTTCAAAATGTCACAAATATTTTACAGCATAGAAGAAAGTGCATCTTAGATCCAGAGTAGATTCAATTGAGGGGAGTGGAATGTAGTTGCAGAGACAAGCTAAAAAAAAAACTGAAAACATTATAAGGCAGGTAACTGGTTTCTGTTACTACCTGAAAATAAGTTCATTTGCTAAGCACTGTTGAGCCAGCCAATGTAAAACAAAGAGAGGGAAATAACTCCTCTAAGCCAGATCTGCTCAACTGTGAAAGTAATAACAGATTGGAAAACAAGGGAAAAGTAAATGGTTTATGCAAGATTAAGTTTGAGTACATGATACACAGGTTTCGAGATTTCATACATCTTTCAAAATCCCTTTAGAGAGAGAGGAAATAATTTTTTACTAAAGCAATAAGAGTACTTGCAAATAGTACCGTTAAATTTGAATTAAGAGAAGTCGTTTTAGGACAACTTTTTCAGATAGTGAAGTATCTGCCCCTTAAATAAAATTAAATATTTGAACCAGAAATAGTAGTAACAACGTCCTGCGAGAGGAATTAACGCAGTTCCAGAGTGTAAAACCACAAGACCAGTAGCAAAAATAAAAATGCAAAACAGGTACTGCAAGCCAAAGTCAGAAAATTAGAATAAAAATATTTTTAATGTGTTAGCGCTTTCACGGCAATCTAAGCCACTTCAGACACAGAATAAAACAGTGCTTTACTTTTAAAATATAAACATCCAATAAAAATGCAGTGTCAATCATATAATCAATGCCTGAACTCAAGCACTTAAAGCTGCATCACATAAAAAGATGGAACAAAGACAAAATGCATATAGAAATACATATATTTATATTAAATGCATAATTCTTATAAAGCAAATATGTACATATAAATTGGTAAATGAGTGAAAAATGTTAGCATTGCACATATAAGTATTTACAATATTTATATGCATTTAATAGGGTACCCTTCTTATCTAAAAATTGTGTTCTTTAAAACTTGTTTAAAACAAATCCTGTCATTTAAACCCTTTCCTGTGTTCATCATTTTAATAATCATTTTAATTCCAGATTTTCTACCTTACTTTCTATGTCACCACCCTGGGCATCTTCATAAATGACTTGCAGGACCTTAAACTTAAATGTATGTTCAGCGCCACATATAGATACATGTTTGGCTAGAGCATTACTATGTACTACATTATTAATACTATAAATATGCTCACAGATCCTCACAACCTACGGTCAATCTTCCCAATATAAAAACTATGGCAAACCTGGCACACAGCTAAGAATACTATGTGCTGGGTGTCGCAGTTAGCTGTAGCTTGTATTCTTATAAGCTTCCCTGTGTCAGGGTGCATAAATACATCTGTAGAGTCTATGTACCTACACCAATTACATTTGGTACTACAAGGGAACATGCCCGGCTGAGCCCTGGATCCAGGGATGCTTTTAAGAATACAAGCATCCGCAAGCATCATACAAGATAACAAAAGCATCCGCTTTAAATTCTTTTTATTCTTGTATGTAAACTTAGCCTTACTGCCTATTATTGAAACCACTTCTTTATCAACCGCCAGAATAGGCCAGTTTCTCATTATAACTTCTTCTATCTGGTATGTATTATTGGAATACGTTTTAGGCATTTTTAAAATGTCCTTCCCTCCTCTTTATCTTGTTGGGTAGGCCACGGACCTTCCGAATAGTAAGGTTTACCCCCTTTATTCCGCTTACAAGATGTATTATGCATTGCTAAATCAATATCTTGTGTACTATATCCTCTCTTCTTAAACACGTCACAAAAGATAATGATTCAGATTTTGCTAAAAAAAAAAAAAAAAAAAAAAAAAAAAAAAGAGAACATTCATTTTGGATGCTTGTAAGCCTTTGTTATTAACTATGCTACAATGTGTGGGGGATGCATACTCTTCCTGTTAAGACAATTGTTCCTGTGACAGTCCTTCCTATATGTTTGTGGACAAAAATTGCTCATTGGCTTTAAAAACTGCCACATCTAGAACATTTATAAGGTTCCTGGGACAGAAGAAATGTGGAACTTGTATCTTGGTGACACGGGATGTACACTCTCTTTACCCGTATACCTAATGATGTAGGCATTGAGTTTTTGAAACAATATTTACTAAATAGTGAATATACTGGTCCATTTATAGAATCGATTTGCCTTTTTATGGAAAAAATTCTTGAGAATAATGTTTTCATTTTTAATGGGCAGTTATATTGGCAACAGAAAGGCGTAGTTATGGGCACTTCTAGTGCCAATAGCTATGCCAATATTGTCAAGGCACACTGGGAGAACAGTTTCAATGTCAATGCATTTAAGGAGGTCATCTTTTACCATAGGTTCTTTTTTTTTTTTTTTTTTTTCTTTCATACTAGGCTATCTGCCCTAGGGCATTTATAAGCCTAGCCAGAATGTGTTTGGCTTTCGCCACCCATTTTAAATTTATTTTGCTATGCCCTTTTTCGAGGTTAGTATACTGTGCCTCTGTCTAACAGTGACACAGAAGTGATACCCGGGGTAAACCTACGATCTCCCATCCACTCAAGATTCCTCTTGAAGAGAGGAAATGAGGGACTCTGCCTAACCTGGACTGGGATTTTATTCCAGAGTGAAGGGAGCCTCTGTGTTATGAATCTGTCCCTCCAGCATGTCCTATTTATTTCAGTGCTGAGGTTCAAGTCTCTCGAGCGTGTAGCTCGATGGGATTTGGATTTTCTGAGGTGCAGCATGTCCATTAATTCCGGGTTGGACATGGCTTTATACGTCAGGCACAGATCGCCTCTGAACAGGCGGTATGCCACTGAGTAGAGCTGGAGTTTCTTTAACCGGGCAGCATATGGCATCTGTTTGAGCCCTTTGATCCTCTTGGTGAGGTACTTTTGGGGTCTTTCCAGTTGCTGCAGGTGTCTGGTAAGGTACATCCCAAAAGGGCATTGTACTCAATTATGGGCCTGATGAGGGATGAGTAAAGAGGCACGATGACCTCCCCTGATCTAGATGTGAATCCCTTCATGATTAGGTGGGCTATATAAAATGTTTATCTAACCACTTTGGCCACGTGGTTGTCAAATGAGAGATTGCTATCAACTTGGGTCCCCAGGTCCCTAATTACTTCTTCTGTACTTAATGGATTACCACCTATGTGGTAATTTGTGGGCACTTTGTTTTTGCCAAAGGGGACGACTATACACTTTTTGGCATTTAGCTTGAGGCCATGGCTCTGGCACCAGTTGTCTGTTTTTATGAGGCCCTTTTGGAGGATGCTTGTGTCGGCTGGAGAGTCTATTATGGCGCCCAGTTTGCAGTCAACTGCGAACTTGGTCAGCCACAGTCCTTCCGTGTTGGCCTGTACCTCCGAGAAATATATACCGAACAAGAGAGGTCCCAGGACTGAGCCTTGTGGGACACCACTTCTGGTTTGGAGTCTGACATGGCTCCAGCAATTCTAACCATGTGGGCTCTGTCCTTGAGCCAGTTTGCAATCCATCTAGTGACATATAGGTTTATATTTAAGCTGGTGAGCTTATCTATAATACCCGAGTGGGGTATTGTATCGAAGGCTTTTGCGAGGTCCAGGTAGGCTGTGTGGACCACCTTCCCCTCGTTAATGGCCTTGGTGACTGTTTCAAAGAAATCAACCAGGTTTAAGAGGCAGGATCTGCCCTTAAAGCCGAACTGGGTAGGATCCAGTGTCGGTAGGTCCCCAATATCTTTATTTATGAGGTCCATGATGATCCTTTCCATAGCTTTGCAGACCAAGCTAGTCAGGCTTATGGGGCGATAAGTTTCCAGGATCCGTTGAGGCACCACCTTTATGGAGAGGGACCACTGTTGCTGAGGGACCACTGTTGCTGTACGCCACTCTTTGGGCACATATCCTGTAGTAAGGCTGAGATTGAACAGTAGTTTTATGTTTGGGTTTAGCTCTTCTTGGAGTTCATGTAGGATGCAGCCCGGGACACCGTCTGGTCCCATTGATGCAGTGTTTTTTGCTTTGGAGAGGGCGGCTCTTACCTGAGCATCTGAGATGTCAGGGGGGCAGCACTCTGCTGGGATAGATATTTGCCCTTTTGGTGGGGAGGGGAGGGGAGAGGAGAAGTTTGCGCTGAACCTGTCAGCTAGGATGTTGGCAATGTCTGTGGGTTCAGTGTATTTTTTGTCATTTTGGACTAATTCTGAGCATATCTGGGAATTACCACCCAGGTTCCTAACATAACTAAAGAAAGCCTTGCGATTATCCTTAGTGTCCTGTGCAATTTTTCTCTCGAAGCTGGCCTTAGACAATTTTATGAGCGCCCGTAGTTTTTTGCTAATACTGATCAGTGATGCCTTCCCTTTTTGGGATTTTGCTCTATCATTTACTAGCTTCCTCCTTCTATTGTATAGTTTATGGCTGGGGTCCACCAGACAGGACGTCTGCCTTTGGAGGATTGGGTCTTGGTTTTATTTGAGATCGCATGATCCATGCATTCCTGAAGGTGTTCATAGAATGCGTTTATAAAGGATTCTGCGGTTTGTAGAGGACCTCTTTTCTCTGTGGGATGGTGATGAAAATACCCTTTTGAAGTTCCATGAATTTTTGGATCCCACCACCCCTTTTCTTAAATTTAAATTAAAATTATTCCAGGAACCTTATAAATTTTCTAGATGTGGCAGTTTAAGACCAATGAGCAATTTTTGCCCACGAAAACATATAGGAAGGACGGTCACAGGCACAATTATCTTCACAGGACATTCATCGTAACATAGTAACAAAGGCTTACGAGCATCCAGACTGAATATTAATGATTCATATTTTGTTGATCTTTTATGTGACATGTTTTAAGAGAGGATATAGTACACAAGATATTGACTCAGCAATGCATAATACATCTTGAAAGTGGAATAAAGGGTGCAAACATTATTTGGAAGGTCCGTGGCCTACCCAACAAGATAAAAAAAGAGAAGGGAAGGACATTTTAAGAATACCTAAAACGTATTCCAATAATATATACCAGATAGAAGAAGTTATGAGAAACTGGCCTATTCTGGTGGTTTATAAAGAAGTGGCTTCAATAGTAGGCAATAAGCCCAAGTATACATACAAGAATAAAAAGAATTTAAAAGCAGATGCTTAGTTATCCACAGGCTACATTACATAATATTACATCCAGGGCTCAGCTGGGCACGTTCCCTTGTACCAAATGTAACTGGTATAGGTACATACACTACAGATGCATTTATGCACCCTGATACAGGGAAGCTTATAAGAATACAAGCTACAGCTAACTTTGACACCAAGCATATAGTATACTTAGCTGTGTGCCAGGATTGCCATAGTTTTTATACTGGGAAGATGGACCGTAGGTTAAGAGATAGGATCCATGAGCATAGTTATAGTATTAATAATTTAGTACATAGTAATGCTCTAGCCAAACATGTATCTATATGCAGCGCTGAACATACATTTAAGTTTAAGGTCCTACAAGTCATTTATGAAGATGCCCGGGGTGGTGACATAGAAAATAAGGTAGAAAATATGGAATTAAATTGGTTTATTAGAATGATGGGTAACACAGGAAAGGGTTTAAACGACAGGATTTGTATTAAACCAGTTTTAAAGAACAGGATTTTTAGATAAGGAGGGTACCCTATTAAAACATATACAAATGTATACATGTGCAATGTTTTTAGCATACATTTTTCCACTCATTTACCAACTTGTATGTACATATTTGCTTTATAAGAATTATGCATTTCATATAAATATATGTATTTCTATATGCATTTTGTCTTTGTTCCATCTTTTTATGTGATGCAGCTTTAAATGCTTGAGTTCAGGCATTAATTATATGATTGAGACTACATTTTTATTGGATGTTTCCATTTTAAAAGTAAAGCATTGTTTGTATTCTGTGTCTGATGAAGCAGCTTGGATTGCCGTGAAAGCACCAACACATGCATTTTTATGCTACCTTCTGACTATGGTTTGCAGTACCTGTTATTTTGGATTTTTAAAAATTAAATATTTATCATATTCATTTACATATTTTAAAATACAAAGTACTGCCAATGTCCTCACAGGAATGAAAAATGGCAGTGGATTTTATCTCGAGACACTTTTAAGTTTTAGTTTATGCAGACGATAGCATAACTAGCTGCTAAATGCGCATAAAGTGACTTTTAATCTAATAAACAGAAGTCAGACAATACAAGAATACTGCTGTTTAATCTTTAATAAAAAGGTAAGAGGTTTCAAAATTTATTAATTGATATTTGTTGACCGGGAAAAGTCCACTGGGTTAAAAAACCCATTTTCGGTGGAGGCCCGGGAAGAAAATCTCCAGTATCATACAAGATATTAACATCATTGCCATGAATTGTAAAGTGCATTGTAGATAACAATTAAATTAGGTACAAACTTGACATAGTTAGGTGCAGAAAAACATTATAGCTGGAGATAAAAATATACACAGTCAATCTGGAAAGTAGGCAAGTTCCAGGAAGAAAATGCTTTGATCTGACAGTAGGCAGTTCAAGAGTACGCAGTTGGAAAAGTTAGTAAGGAAACTAAAGTTGGAGTCTGACACTGCTATTGCAAGGGCTAGTAAAGAAGACTCTAGGAAGGAAGCAGGTTGTAAGTTTGTAGTAAGAAGGATAAAAAGTAGATTGGATAGTTAACTTCTTCACAATGGCTTAGTCATATGTATGCTTGGGCAGGTATAATGGTTAAGGTAGTGTTTAGTGCAGATTTAAAAGGTTTTATGGACTCAGTGATTGAGGAAGGCAGGGCATTCCAAAGTCTGGCAACAGAGTATGAATAAAGGCTTTGTCCAGCTCGTTTGTTGGGTTTGGTTACATTTAGAAGTGGTTCATTACTACAGTGAAGATGACTGGGAGGGGTGTATGCCTCTAGAATCTTCTGAAGAGAAGTGAATTTGTCAGGATTATTGATAAGTTTGGGGGCAATCATTAGCGGACCGGAGTTCCGCTGTGGCAACCCCTAACCGGGAAAAGCTGAAAGACACAAACAAATTGATAAGTTTGGGGGCAAGAGTTAGTTGGGTGTATGTTAGGTAATGGGGGAATTCAAACTAGTTCAATTCTTTTATGGCCAGGCAGTGGTGTGTGAGATTTGGCATTCTAGTGGCATATTTTGCTATTTTAGAGTAGCAAGATCGTAGTTTGTTCAGGGCTGAAATGTGAAGGTCTATGACAATGGGGCTTCCATAAAGGAGGGAAGGTAGTAGCAGAGTGTTGTCCAGCTTTATCCTGGTGGGCTTGTTCATATATACTGTAGTTTATGTCTACAGAGTTTGCCAAGTGCTTTTTTTTTTTTTTTTTTTTTTGTGTTAAGGATATGGAGAGTTTTCCTAGTAATGTTGCTGTCTTTACTACTTCAGTTTGAGTATTCCTTTGTGAATAAATTTTAAAATTTTGAGTTGGTGTTTTTGTAGTGAATATCAAGATGTTAAGAGAAAAAGTTTTAAAACATACTGTTATTCGTCTCTTTCTCCCATCTAGCAAGATGAATATGCTATTTGCTGAAGTGTTGGTAAGAAAAGGTCATTGAACCATGTTTATTAAAGATGGGCTTTATCTATGATAGATGTAGTTTACTTATGAACTTGTTTTCTATACTTCTGAATAAAGAAAGCTAACTGCAGTTAAATGAAAGCTTGGAAAAAGGACGCACGGCTGAGTACTGAAGTAGGCTGTGTGTCCTGGAAAATTCCAGCTACCACTGTTGAACTCTGTACCTTTTGAACATTCTGCACTATGGTTTTGAGGTAAACATTCTACACTAGCTGTGGTTTTGAGGTAAAACATTCTTTTCTGAGGTAATTTGTGATCCTAGATGTTTTTCATAGCCAACTGTCAACTGTTAGAAATGTAACAAAAGCTATTTTGGCTGGTAACAGGAAAGTATAAAAGTTGATGTCAGTAAACAAGCTGATCAGATTGAGATCATCTTGGCCAACATGTTGCTATAATCTGGTTAGCTGCAAATAAAGAAATTTTTCATCACCCGAGGCAGATGTGACTCACTTGAATTTTTTCTTCTGACATTTTGGTCCTTCGGACCGGAAACCTCTACGAAGATACGGATCAGACCGACAGAGAGACCGAAAAACCTGCGCAGGTGAGGGTTTCTCATCTTAAGATTCCCTCGACGGAAAGCCCTCCGACTGATTTGTCATTGGAAAGAGGCCGGCCGCTCTCTGATCCCTATCTGAGGGACGGTTTCCAAACCAAAAGGGGAAACGGAGTCTCATCTGGTTCAGGTAGGATGAAAACAAATTTTCTTTTAATTTAATCTTGCCGGCAGGGATTTTATTTTTAGTTAAGGGTGGGTAGGACTAATTGTTAAGATTATTTTGTTAGGATTACCTGTTATTTTGTTAGGATCCCCGTTAAGATAGCCCCATTTTGTAATAAGCCATGTAAAAATAATTTTGATGCAGTCCTAAAATAAGAAATCTAGGAAAACATGGGTTCAAGTTGCTGCAAGTGTGAGAGTGATGCCTGTTTAAATGTTGATACTAAGTATATGAAAAGTTTAAACAAAAATAATGTTAAATTTTTGAAGAAGTGGAAGTTGAAATATGATTTTAATGGTACACTGAATAAGAATGCCTGTGCAAAATTGGTTAGAGATTTGGAGAGATGCAGGAACTAGAACTAAAAAGCAGAGACAATTGGGATTTCCCCAAGCACAAAAATGGTTAGAAGAAGCAAATAAACGAGCTATAAAAGAAAAACAGTGTCAGGAAAAAGAGAAAATAAATCAAAAGGGATCACTGGTGCCAAGTGGAAAAGTAGCTTTATTTTTAGATAAGAGGTTGAGCACACAGTTTGTGCAGTACAAAGGCAGGCAACCGCCCCACCGTATGGTGAAATTGCTGCTGCCATACCGGGGGAACCTCCTCAATATCAGTCTGAAGATGTGGGATCTGTACAGCAGGGTGGGTTATTAACTGCTCAAGGAAATGTTGTGACCCCCTCCAATTTACCCACAAATTCCCATAGTACCCAAGGTTGCTTTGCAACAGGTAGACCAACCTATGCAGTTAAAGTCAGGACCAGCAGGGCAAGGACGTTGGGCTATTAAACTTTCTGACCATTCAGAAGCTCTTCCCTTAATACAAGTTGCAAACCCACAAGCAGGAGATGCTGGACAAGAACCAACTATTTTAGTTTATCGTCCCTGGGCTAGAGAGGATATAAAACGAGCTACAGATGGTATTCCTCATCCCAAGGTTAATTTTCAAAAGTTTTCTGAGGACATAGTTGGTATGTGTTTAAGTTATCATCTAAATGGTTTAGAAGTAGAACAAGTAGTGCGACAAATCTTAGGTCCAGATTGGCACTTAGTTTGTGGTTGGACATGTAAGGCAGATGACAGCACTACATTAAGGCATAATTCTGGGGTGTTAGGTACACGAGTCACTGATCTGTTAGAGAATTTCTGATAAGTGGCGTCCAAGAGCAGATTGGACAGTAATAAATCAGTGCATTCAAAATGATGATGAATCTGTAGATCACTATATTGTAAGATTGACAGAAGTGTTCAATAACCATTGTGGAATGATGATTCCGCAGGATCAGACTAATGATAGTCCGTATGAACAGCAATTAAAGAATGCTTTCCTTAAAGGTTGTAAGGCTCCGATAAGTAGTTTTATTACTAAGCACATGGTAGATCACAGAACATGTAGACTGCAGCCTTTGTTTGAATATGCACGGCATGCTGAGCGACATTTTAATCTAAAAAAGAAAAAGAAAGTACAAGTGTTAGCAGTAGGGGATGATGGTGGGATATTCCTAGTACAGGACCAAAGGGGGCAAGGGCGCCGTGGTGGCGTAAAAACACGTGGGGGCCTGCAATGGGACACGTTAAATGAACCGGGTGGACATTCAGCCTATAGGGAAAGGTTAAAACGTGGAGAATGTTTTAAATGCGGTAGACGTGGGCATTTCGCTGCCGAATGAAGAGTGGCAACATCCCCCACAGCTTACGAACAAGGGCTCCGCATGACTATATGATAGTAAAGAAAGGCGCAATCTTCATTATGGGGATAGTGAAGAGGCAGACACTCTCTACGATGAATGTCAGAACACTCTAATGGAAGGGCGGGATTGTGACTGTGAAGTCATAAACCTGGCAAATTTGGGTATTGCTATACATCTAGATCAGAAACCCATGATAGAGTTTTTGGTTGAGGGACAAAAAGTGGAGTTTTTATGTGATTCAGGTGCATCGTGTACACTTTTGGGTCCAGCAGTCAAAAGTTTGTCCAGTTAATTTGCTGGGAAGAGATTTGATGCATGTGTTTGGAATAGCGGCAATTCCCACACCTAAAGGTATCGAGGCAAAAAGGTTAGCGGATGGCTTAGTAGTACAGGGAGTACAAGACTCGTTTTACTGGTATAGCCTAGACTTGATTTCAGACTGCCCAGGGAGGGTTGATACAGAGTTGATCAATCTAGCTTTAAGTAAATCTAGGAGCGGGTCACCGCAGGTTGCGGCGCACTTGCATTGTACAATGTTCTATAAGGCCCCTGGTCCGGATAAAGAATTTGAAAAAGAATTCTTTAAGCACAAGTGTGCAAGGATAATTTTGAATGATAGGTTTTGGGATACGCAGGGTAATACAGTAGTAACCTGTACTTTGACTAAGGAAATTAGTTCTTTATATTGCTCAAGTTATAAACCGCATGCTTCAGTTACTAAAGCAGTGGGGACACATTGGGTAGATTTGGCGAAAAAGGTAACTATTTGGGACACAATGTCTGAAAGTCAGTTAAAAAGATAGACAGATCCAGGTACAAAGATTAAATTGGGTGACTTGGGCACGACCAAGTACGCACCTCAGGGATGACAAATCCTCCTAACTCAAGAGGAAGATAGTGCGTTAGGTGCCTTACCTGTAGATTTATGGTCAAAAGGTAAAGGAGATGTGGGACTGATGAAAACAGCAGGTGAAGTTTGTATAACTGCTAAGTCAGGTTTTAGACCTCGTAAGCACCAATACCCGTTAAACAAGCGGAGGAAGGAATTAAGCCAGTTATCGAGCAGCTAAAACAGGTAGGAATTCTTGTTGAATGCCCAGATTCACCCTGCAATACTCCGTTGTTTCCTGTAAAGAAACCAGATGGGTCCTGGAGGTTGGTTCAGGATTTACAAGCAGTTAATTCAGCTGTGATCCCAAGAGCACCAGTGGTCCCTGACCCCTATACACTACTTAATGATTTACTACCTCAGCACAGATATTTTTCTGTCATAGATATAAGCAATGCCTTTTTCTCCATACCACTACATAAGGAGAGTAGATTTTGGTTTGCATTCACTTTCCAAGGTAAAAGATACACATACACCAGATTGCCACAGGGTTATTGTGAGAGTCCGACAATATTCGCACAAGAAATGGCTGTGAATTTAGCTCAGTTTGTTCCCCCAGAGGGAAGCCAGGTCCTGTTGTATGTAGATGATATTTTATTGGCCTCATCCACGCAGGAAAGTTGTAAAAGGGATACCCTTGCCCTTCTTAGTTTTTTAGCTGAGCAAGGACATAAAGTAAATAAAGAGAAGTTACAATTGTGGAAAGCACAAGTAAAGTACTTGGGTTATTTAATCTCGCAGGAAGGTAGATAATTGGAAAATAAAAGAAAACAAGCAATTCTTGAAACACCTATGCCTATGACTAAGCGGGAGATGATGTCGTTTTTAGGTGTGACTAATTTTTGTAGAAGTTGGATTCCTAACTATGCTTAAGTAGGGCCATTGACCGCACTGATCTATGACACTCCCATGGCAGCTTAAAGTAATATACAGTGGGCAGATAAGGCAATACAAGCATTTAATAGAATTAAGCAATTGATAGCAGGATCCTCCGTTTTTGGGTTTTCCAAACTATTCTAAGCAGTTTGTACAAATGGTTGATTGTAAGGGAGGATATAGGACTTTGTTTTATCCCCATGTACTGGTACCAGAACCGGAGACAGATAGCTTTTTATTCCTCCAGATTAGATCCTGTTGCAAGGGCATTGCCGCATTGTGTTCAAGCTGTAGTGGCAGCCGCCATGGCAGTGCAAGCCTCAGCATCATTAGTTTTGTTCCACCCATTAAAATTGCGAGTTCCACATTCAGTAGCTACTATACTTTTGCAAGATAAGATAACCTTTTTATCTCCTAGTCGACATTTGTCATGTATGACAGTGCTGCTGACACAGCCACATATGACCATAGAAGGATGTACTACTCTTAACCCAGCGACACTTTTGCCGACTCCAGAAGAAGGTACTCCACATGATTGTTTAGAGAGCATTCATGACAAAAGTACTTCCCCGACCAGATTTAACGGATATTCCGTTGGTAGACTCTGATCTCGTTTTGTTTGTAGACGGATCAGCAAAGAAGGACACTGTAGGAAAAACACTAGTAGGGTATGCCGTCACCACAGAAACTGAAGTTTTGTAAGCAAAAGGATTGTCAAACATTTATTCTGCCCAAGCAGCTGAGTTAGTGGCTTTGACTCGAGCTTGTACCTTAGGGGAGGGTAAAAAACTTACAATTTATACAGATAGTCAATATGCTTTCTCTACTGTGCATGTTTTCGCTCAATGGAAGAATAGAGGAATGGTTACTGCGACAGGCAAACCAATAAATCACAGAGATTTACTTTTACAGTTGTTAGATGCAGTGCAATTACCACTTCAGATAGCGATATGTAAATGTTCCACACATACTAACAGAAAAGATCCTGTCTCCAGGGGAAATGCTTTTGCTGATATGGATGCAAAAAAGGCAGCTCAAGAAAATGATTTGCTTTTACATGACAATGATTTAGAGCCCGGACACCTCTTAGACTTCGAGACACTAAAAGTAATGCAAACATTGATAACACAGAAGGAAAAATGTTGGTGGGTGAAATATATCACCCAACAGGATGGGTTGTATAGGGCATCAGATGGCAAAATGGTATTACCCTCAAACCTTTTTAGGTATGCTGCATTGGTTAGCCATGGACCTGCCCATGTAGGAGTACAGACAATGGTTCAAATAGTGTCCAAGGTATTTTGGTGTAAAGGATTTTCAACTTATGCAAAGCAATTCTGTTTATCTTGTTTATTATGTGCAAAGTATCATGCTCAGGGGGAGTTAAAAAATCTCAGCAGGCATTCCCTACCCCTCCATATCCATTCCACACACTCTGTATGGACTTTATTGAATTGACACCTTCAGAGGGAAAAAGGTTCTGTCTGGTTATAATTGATGCTTTTTCTAAGTGGGTAGAAGCTTTTCCAGTAAAACATCCTGATGCACACACAGTAGCTAAGCTTTTAACAGAAATAATTCCCCGAGTTGGCCTACCAAGGTGCATTTATAGTGATAATGGGTCTCATTTTGTTAACCAGATTGTTCAGAAGTTGGGTCAAGTGTTTCAAATTGATCTCAAGTACCATTGTGCTTACCATCCGCAGTTAGCTGGACTGGTGGAGAGACACAATGGGTGTCCTGAAGAGTAAACTCCGCAAACTGATGGCAGAAACGCATAGATCCTGGACTGCGTGCCTTCCATTGGCACTCCTGTATATGCAAATCTCACCCTCCTACAAAGGACTTACACCATTTGAACTTTTGTTTGGGAGACCATATTACGTCCCGCAGTGGCAAGGATTGTTGCCAGCTGAACGTGAGGGGGGTGAGGATCTGGCGGATTATATGAAGAAGCTGCTAAATGTCAAGTCTCTTGTAACCAATGACTCCTTTGCAGATTCCAGAAGTGAAACCTTGTTAAGCGTGGCACCCGGGGACTGGGTGTGGATCCGAATTGTGAAGAGAAAGAACTGGTCATCCCCCAGGTGGGAAGGCCCATATCAAGTACTTATCTCAACACCTACGGCTGTAAAGATCGCAGAGAGGACTTTGTGGATTCATATCACCCACTGTAAAAAACTCAAGACTTTTCCTTCTACCATTGATGCTGGTCAAACTCAACCGGACCAGCACAAAGTCCGACTACAAAGGAAGGATGGCCATGTTCAACTGGTACTTGATGATGAGTTTGGTGGCGAAAGTGTCCATACGAAAAGGAACAGCTGTGAGAGAAAAAGGAATGGTGGTGCTGCAGGCGCAAACAGGTGTTACTACTGCGTTTAAGGTGAAACTTTGTGAAGGAATTTTGGACTGTTCTAAATGGAACAGTGATGATTTCCTGACTCGTGCAAAATACTTGTGCAATAGAGACTGTACATTCTGGTCAAATGTTTGGTGGTCAACAGATGTGAATGGATGGGAAACAAGTGGTGCAGTGATACCGGAGAAAGATAAAAGCAGGCAACAAAGAATAAAAATTGCGCATTTCCAAGGTACTGAAGTGATTACTATAACCATCGTGTCACCACAAGAAAGTGATTCAGGAGTTTATGGAATCGGAGTGTCTCTTCCAATTGGAATTGATCCTTTGGGGACTTTCCAACTTAAAGTGCAAAGCCTTAAAAATGCTACAAGTAAAGCAGATTTTGCCTTCACAGAGGAAGAACAGTAGTTAGTCGAGACGGGATTCGTACACCATAATGAATGGCTATCTTGGGTTAGATATAGTACCCGAGAGGCACATCGTGAGAACTGTGTTTCTTGTGCTGAAGGTAAACAGCAACTAGCAACAGTCCCATTGATGCAAGCTGAAGGTAATCTGACGTGTCTGTTAAAGTTATTCTTCAGCAAAACCGAAGATAAATGCAGAGATGAAACCCAACGTTTTCCAGTCATAAGCAAAGTTGAGAAACCGCCTACAGCAATCTCTTATCCAGGTTCGTATATGTGCATTTCCAGAGATGGCACAGGAAATAATTATGGCAATATGGGACAGAATTATTGCAATGTTACTGTGAATGGAAATGAAAATCCATTTCTGGAGAACCAAACTCATAGTTTGGCAGATGTATGGTGGTTATGTGGAGACAACACTCACATCAAGGCTTACGATTCCCTGGAAGGGAACTTGTGCACTTGCAAAGTTAATTCTGCCATTCTACATTTTCCCAGTTCCAGCAAGCAATTTCGTAAGAGAACCTGAAATAAAGCAGAGGTGGTCGAATAAGAGAAAAAGAGAGGCACCGAAGCAATCCTTCGATAGCAGTGTCTACATCGACAGCATTGGCGTACCAAGAGGCGTGCCTGATGAATACAAAGCAATAAACCAAATAGCGGCTGGTTTTGCATCCATCTTTGTCTGGATTCAACCCAATAAGAAAGTGGACTGGATCAACTACATTTACTATAACCAGCAGCGTTTTGTGAACTATACCAAAGATGCATTAAAAAAGGTATTGCTGAACAACTGGAGGCCACTTCGCAGGTTGCATGGCAGAATCGAATTGCGTTGGATATGCTCCTGGCCAAAGAAGGAGGAGTTTGCAGGATGTTTGGGACTTGCTATTGTACATATATTCCGAATAACCCTGCCCCTGATGGGAGCATCACTCGAGCTTTGAAAGGTTTGGAGATGTTATCCGAAGAATTGGCAGAGAACTCTGGGGGTAAATAATCCCTTCACAGACTTTCTACAAGCGTGGTTTGGAAAATGGAGTAATCTCATCAGCAGTTTCCTGGTGTCCGGAGTCGCTGTGGCTATCGTGGTGGTATGTGGTTGCTGTTGTATACCCTGTATCAGAGGTCTTCTACAAAGACTGGTTGATACTGCTGTTACGAAAACGATGTACCAGCAGTTGCAACAGACCGGTGAAAGTGAATACATTGAAATGTGACTTTTGCAAATGTTTTGAAGTTTAAAAGTTTGTCTTGCAAATGAAGTAATGTATGCAAAGAAATACTTAGTTTTTACCATATATTGCTGAAATGACACAAATAAAAGTGTTTTGAGGGGGGAAATGTTAAGAGAAAAAGTTTTAAAACATACTGTTATTTGTCTCTTTCTCCCATCTAGCAAGATGAATATGCTATTTGCTGAAGTGTTGGTAAGAAGAGGTCATTGAACCATGTTTATTAAAGATGGGCTTTATCTATGATCGATGTAGTTTACTTATGAACTTGAACAACATCTGTTTTCTATACTTCTGAATAAAGAAAGCTAACTGCAGTTAAATGAAAGCTTGGTAAAAGGACGCACGGCCGAGTACTGAAGCAGGCTGTGTGTCCTGGAAAATTCCAGCTACCACTGTTGAACTCTGTACCATTTTGAACATTCTGTACTAACTATGGTTTTGAGGTAAACATTCTACACTAGCTGTGGTTTTGAGGTAAAACATTCTTTTCTGAGGTAATTTGTGATCCTAGATGTTTTTCATAGCCAACTGTCAACTGTTAGAAATGTAACAAAAGCTATTTTGGCTGGTAACAGGAAAGTATAAAAGTTGATGTCAGTAAACAAGCTGATCAGATTGAGATCATCTTGGCCAACATGTTGCTGTAATCTGGTTAGCTGCAAATAAAGAAGTTTTTCATCACCTGAGGCAGATGTGACTCGCTTGAATTTTTTCTTCTGACACAAGAGTTTAGATTTTTTGGGGTTAAGTAAAAGTTGTGCATTGTTTAGCCAAGATTCAATAGAGTAAAAGGAATTCTGAGTCATCTTTAGGAGGTCAGAAAAGTTATTGGAAGATGAGAACAGTGGAATCAGTGTACTGGATGAGTGTAGTGTATTCTGTTGGCATGATGTATGGAGATTATTAATGAACTTATTGAAAACAGACCACTGGAGAACACCTGTATTACTGACAAGATATTCAGAGTGCTTATTTTGCCATCTGACAGATTGTTTGCTATTGTTTAGGTAGCTGGAAAACCAATTTATTTAGAGTATGCTGGGAACAATTTAGAGTTTTGAGCTGTTGTAGTAATTTAGGGTGCAATACTGTGTCAATAGCTTTGGCTAGGTCTATCAGGATGATTGAAGTGGACAGACCAGCATGCAGAGCTTTGTACACAGTAGTGGTAAATGAGAGTGGGCAGGGCAAACGCCATGCTTGGTGGGAGAAATTAGGTTATATAGTCAGGAAGATGCTCTAGTAATTGCTTATGTATGCATTTTTCTAAGATTTTGGATAAAGGTGAGAGTATAGAGATGGTAGGAAATTAGAAAGATCTTTGGTCTTACCACCTTTGTACAGAGAAAGTAGAATGGATTTCTTCCAGAGCTGAGGGACGTAGGATTCAGAGATACAGCAGTTAATAAGGATGCTGACCATACATGCAATAATATCAGCAGCTAATTTTAAGTATTCTGATGGCAAGTTGTCAGCGGATGGGGAGCATGGTCTCAGTTTAGTTAGGAGTTTAAGCACAAGGGAGGTGGGTACCGTTTGTAAAATGAGAGTCAGGGCTGATGAATTAGTGTTTTCACTGGTAGAGGAAGAATAAGAGAATGCCATGCGAATAACCTATTAAGTAGTGAGTGTATGCAGCCTAGATACATATTTAGAAATGTAGTACAAAAATCATATATATAGAGCTTCTATGCTCAATGCGAAGGAAGAGGATTTTGAACAGCAGGTTGATATGGTTGGTGCAGAGATCATGGAGAGGGGTTATGATGAATGCATGGGACAGAAAAATTTAGTGGATGTTGTTATATTAAGACAAACTAGAGCCAAACTATATTTTTCTGAACCAGTAGAAACTAACACGACTTGCAGTAAAAGAAGTAATTATAATTCCAGTAAGTGGAGTATGTGCTTTAGCTATTCAAGGAATATCAGACAGTATACAGACATTAATAAGCATTGTAATATTTTCACCACTGATAGGCAGGTGAGCAAGTTCCTGGATTTGCAACCCCACTTCACATTTAAAAATAAAAAAAATCCCTAAAAAGAAGGCTCTTTAACACGAGGGATTGTGTTAAGGTTGCTGATAACAGGAGGGACTAGACCTTGTGGGAAATGTCAGTTTTGCATGTATATTATAAAATGATTTGGATTTTAGGCATCCGGACACAGGGGAGGTGTTTAATAACAGGATAAATGCAACATGTGAGAGTTCCCATGTTTCTTTGGCTGCATACCAACTGTGTAATAAAATTTTATGCTGGTAAAACATGTGAGTGAAAGTAATGACCAACATACTTTTCTCATTCTAAGAAAGAGAGCGCATTTAATGCGCTGGTAAAACATGCGAGTGAAACCAATGACCAACATACTTTTAAGTTTATGGTTCTGGGGAGGTGTTTTGAGAATCAAAGGGGAGGGGACATCAGAAGTAAAACGGAAGGGCTAGAGGATGATTGGATTGGAAGGCTAAGGGCAGATGTAGGACATGGCCTTAATGACCGCATAGCTTTGCGACCAATTCTAAAAACTAGACTGTTACGTATATAGTTTTATACCTTTATGAACATTTTAAATGCATATTTCATATTTTTAATGTTTTGGATATATTTTTTCATGTATAAGTGTTTTCATGTGTTGTTTTTGCACCTTTAAATGTTAAATGATTGATCATGCGACTATGTCCGAATGGTGTTTCAGTTCAATACGATATACACCTGAAGCATCATCTAGTGAAAGCACCTGTGTTTGCAGACATTAAATCTTTTTGGAGAACCTGGAGCCCTGCCTTTGCTTGTTTTGTCACTGGAGATATTAGTCCAGGATAGGAAGTCTTCCTAAACAGGGACATTTTGGCCTGGGGAATATATAATGTAGCAATGCATAGCTGCTTATTATTATTTATGTGTAGGCATGCTGACAGTAGTTCCATATCACCAAAGGATGGTACAGGTTATATAAAGAAATTATATAAAATGATTTAAAGGAAAGCTATGGCTGACGTCCTTACATTATGCAGCAGTGAGAGGGACAAGAAAGGTGACTGCCTGAATGTTAACTCACTAAGAAACATATTACCAATAAAGTTCTGTTAACATATCAGCAATATATGTCCTGGTCATAGTTACAGAAATAATCTCTTGCTAGTATTTTTTTTTGCTCAGTTCAGAGTTCCTGTAACTTGTAGAGGACAATTATAATGTAGAATTTAAACAGAGTTTGGCAACAAACTATTATTCAGCGTGCATGGTTGAGCTGCTATATAAACTGTTATTCAGTCAGCAAAACAACTCAAAATCTCTCTCAAGAAGAGTACTTCAAGGCAGCAAAGGAGAAAAGTAAAAGGATGAATGAAAATTCTAAAAAATGTAACATTTTAGGAGTTTATAATTAGCCAATGAGTGTGTAGTAAAGTATGTTACAGAAATATTAAATTTGTATATACTTAGAGCGCTTTTTAGAAAAGGAGAAACGTCTAGGTTAATGTGGTAGTCATCTAGTTGAGACACTAAACTAGTCAAGGAACTTTGGTATATGTGGTAAAAAAGTGAGATGTGGAAATTATAAAAAACGCACAAGTTTCTATTACTGGAAAAACACATTTTATGGGAGAGAGCTCCATTTATAAACTGAAGTTTGCTGACAATGCATAAAAAAATATCAAATAAGAAACGAGTAAGAAATGATAGTTTTGAAAGTTAATGACATCAGAAGTAAAGAGGAAGATATTGTTTTGGAATTTAAATTCGAATAAAACAGATTAAAGTCAACTTACAACAGCAAATTGACGTTTGTTAAATAAAATTAGAACTGAAGTAGCAAAATATTACTAAAAAGGTACATTATTTTATATAAGGGAGGATAAAAATGTAAAAATATAAATAAAAAGGTAATTTAAGCATCAGCAAAAGCCCTTTGATTACTAATTTGAACATTAAAGATGTCAGGATTTCCCAAAAAAGAAATCCCCTCACTATGCTCATACACTTTTGGAATACAAACTGAAATAGACAAGCTTTATATTTCAAATGATTAAGAGTGATATTGCCAGACCATGTCTTATATTGGGTCATAGTGTTAAATTTAACCAGATCATTAAATACCAGACATTGCATATTACTCACTGGAGTACCAGCATATATGAATAAATTAATAAAACAAGACTATAGAAATTAAAAAATATATATAGCCTTAAAGCACAATAAGAAAGTTAATGACATAGTGTAGGACTTGTCACTAGCATATTTATTGGGGTAAATTAAAGTTTAGCAATAATAAGAACATTAAAATTTATATATATATATATATATATATATATATATATATATATATATATATATATATATATATATATATATATATATATATATATCTTAAAATACAAGGAAAGTTACCTTCTGTGAAGGAACAGATCCCAATTTATCTTCTTCATAAAAACAATAAAATCGTATCAATTGCCAACAGAATTAAAAATAGTCTTGACAGATTAATTAACATGCGCAAAGAGGTTTCATAATAAATCACTAAACACAAGATTGTCTAATGAGAAGTGTAAGGATTTTAGAGTATGCTTCAATAAAAAAAAATCTCAACTAGCCATAAGTCTAGATTCGATTCTTTTAATAGAATGTGGATTTTGAAATGGTTTATAAATTTACCATGGAATATATACAACTTTAATCCTTTAAATAGCATAAATTGTAATTCAATAGCTTTTGTGAAATTAAGCCAACTTATTACCTCAAGCAAAAAATATAAATTTAACAAAGACAAAGGTTGTTCACTTTCTCCTTTCTAGTTTGCCTTTGTAAATCAGACTTTTTACAAACTAGACAAATAATAAAAGCAGAGAGATATAAAAAATTATTGGAAGTCTTCACATTCAGTTATTTGCAGAGGATAAATTGCTGAGGGTTAGGGATACAAATAGTTCATACAAATATACATTTTATTAAACTATTTAAGAATATCTCTAGAATGAAATTCAGCAATAATAAAATGGAAACAGAATTAAAGATAAATCCATGTTTTGATATATTACCTGCCGACTATAATTTTTGACAAAAGTAAAGATCTGGAAATATTTCTGATAATGGTTTCTGCTTTAACTAAAACTACCAAAATATTACACATACTGCAAACATCACTAGTTCAAGAAAAAAAGTATTAGAAAGTTGAACAACATTTTTAATATCCTTCTAGACCAAAACTGCAAACAGACACCATATTAGAATATGAGGAGGAGGAAGAGAGAGTATCCTCAGGACAGAAACATATGCACTGTATAGCCAATTCATCTGATGTTTCAACGGAAAAAAAAATAAATAAATAAATAAGTACTGTACGCAAAAAATCCCACATAACGTTTTTCTGTTCCCTGGATATAAAATAAAATGTTATGAGTACTAAAAATCCACCCTACTAAGACAATTCAAACTGAATTCACATACTTAGAAAAAAAATCTTTAAATAAATGTTAAGAAAATGTATAACTGCAATTTGCAAGCTTAGATGCATTTAGGGTTAAAAATAAATTAATACGTTTATTCTGCTTATTCTGTGTGATTTATGTGCAGCTGCAGGAGACTTTGATAAGAGAACAATTGAAACCTGAAAGTCTACCATAGTCAGCAGAATGTGTATTGAGGCCAGGGTTGTATCCTGACCCTAGGCAAATGTATCATATCAGAACTGGACAGCTGAAGCAGAGTGAGAAACAAGGGAGGGCTGAAATAAGCCCAAGGCCAGGTTGTTTTTCTCAAACATGTTTTTGCAAGACAGCAATTTTCTGACCATGTCAGCAGTAAATCTAACAGTACCTTCTTGTGCAAATGCAGAAAACTGTACAAGAACAGCATGCTGAACTATGGAAAAAGCAGACAAACCTTGTACTTAGATGCTTTGTCTCTTTGCTGCAAGTAATAAAGGGTGCCTTACTTGAACCTTACGTGCATTGATCTTTGCGTTTTCCTTTACAGATTGGTCCTTCGGACCGGAAACCCTCACTTCACCTTGGATCAAACGGCCAGGTGGCTGAAACCGTACGGGGAAGAAACCAAATCGGTTCTTATGTGAAAAGTCCTCCGATTGAATTGTCAAAAGAGGCCAGCCACTTTCTGATCTGCGACTGAAGGACGGGTTTTCCGCGAATCAGCGATCATGTGGGCTCAGGTAAGGTGAATCTACTTTTTCTGTTTCAAGATCAGGGACTGGATGTGTATTGTTTGTCAGATTGTGTTTTCTTACAGTCAGGGTTAGAAAAGGTACAATCTTGTCAGAGACCAGGTGAAACAGTTCAGTAGGCTTTAGACAGTCATTCTGAAGAGACTAACAAAATCCGTGGTACACGTAAAAATCTGAAGGTATCAGGTAATATTTTTCTGAACAGTCTACGTAGCAAACAAAATAAGGAAAAATGGGTAATACTTGTGCAAAGACACCCGGAAATCCACCGTTAACAGAAGATGCAAAATATATGCAGTCACAGCGCGCAGACAATATTAAATACTTTTCAAAATGGGTTATTAAGTATGAATTTGATGGTAAATTTGAAAAATCCTCACTTATCAAACTTATCAAGCAACTCAAAACTGATTCTAAGGGTCAAGTTAAAAAACGACAGTTAGGAATTCCCCAGGCACACAGGTGGCTGGAGGAAGCAAACCGCAGAGACCAAAAAAACAAAGATTCAAAGACAATGTTTTTAGATAAGGAAGACAATAACTTGGTAGTGGCATCGGCACCTCCGCCTCCCCCTTCTTTGCCAGAGTACAGAGCAAGTGGACAGATTGACCCACCCCCATTATATCCTATGCTCACTAGAGACAGGGACATTATAAAATTGAAACTAGCTAAAGTTAGAGATCCCATCAAAACTAGGTCCCGAACAAAGGGAAATAATCAAGAAGAAGGCTCTGAATTATGGCAGGTAGTTAAGGATACACAACCTGTAGAAGAAGAAATATGCCCACTTATAGAAGTTCCGAACCCTCAGGCAGGACAGGAAGATAAAAGAGTCCAACTATCTTAGTGTAGAGACCCTGGACTCCGGAAGATATCCGGAAAGCTACAGAAGGGATTCCCCATCCGAAACTTAATTTCAGAAAATTTACAAGGAATGAGGCCAAGTTATAACTTAAATGGGGAAGAGATAGAAAAAGTAGTTTGACAGATTGTAGGACCAGAGTGGTACATGATTTGTGGCAACTGGAATCCTCGTGACGCTGCACAAAATCCTCCTCCACACAGCAGCGCAGAATTAGACACTAGAGTGAAGGGACTTACAGACCGCATCTCTGAGAAATGGAAACCTAAGGAAGACTGGACTTGCATCAATGTGCCCAGCAGGAGGGTGAATCAGTTGACCAATACTTTGCTAGACTGTTAAAATGTTTTAACAACCACTGTGGAATGCAGGTTCCCGAAGATCAAAAACAAGATTCCCCATATGAACAGCAGTTAAAGAATGCATTTCTAAAAGGTAGTAGTACACCTATAAGCAGTTTCATTACAAAACACATGGTTGACCATCGAACGAGTAGATTACATTCACTACTCGAATATGCTAGACATGCTGAAAGGCATTTTAATAGCAAAAAGGAGGAAAGCTCAGGTATTTTCCATAGAAGACGGAGCAGAAGTTTATGTAGTGCACCCCGCGAAAAAGGGCAGGAAAAATACTCAGGGAGGTAGACAGTCTGATAAGCGATCAGAAGACTTTGAAGGATGCAAGAAAAGGAGAGAATGCTTTAAATGTGGTAAAAAGGGACATTTAGCAAGGGATTGCAGGAAAAATAAGAAAGCAACAACGGAAGATAAAGAAGGTGAGGACTGACTGTATGATAGTCAGGAATCACAAGAGACGAGTGTCCAACGAAGATGTGAAAAGGGAAGTAGAGGAAGTAAAGGAAATTAATGACGGTGCAGAAGAGGAAGTACTAGATTTAGCTTTATTGAGCCTGGTGCTCTATTTAGCAGATACAAAACCGGAAGTTGCACTTTTAGTGGAAGGCAGAGAGGTTAAATTTGTGTGCGATTCAGAGGCATCACTGACCCTGATACACCCCTCCAAATTACCAGACAATTCGGAGTCACCTGATTACATATTGATCAAAGCAGCGAATGGGCAGCTAGACCGGGATCCCATCTCCCGCAATATCACCATAACAGATCCTGTTTCAGGATTAACACAAAGTAAGATTGTAGTTTCTGCGAAATGCCAAGTAAATCTCTTGGGCAGGGATCTTATGCAGTTATTTGGCATAGCGGTGGTTCCAACTATGCAGGGCATGGAAGCGCAGCGACAAACCGACACCTTTATGGTTCAATCGGGGGGGGGGGGGTAAATGTTTTATTGGTACAGTCAGGACCTGGTTACGACTGGTCCAGGGACTGTGATGAAAGTAGCCATCAGTAAGTTTGCCTCCCTGGACACTGAAACAGCACCTGCTGCATTGCACACTGTATTTTTGTAACACACCGGGGCCTGATAATGAGTATGAAAAAGAATTATTTAAGCATCGTACAAACAGATTGGTACTGAGAAACCAATACTGGGACGCCAGCTTTTCACTGCCCCAGGAGTTTTGACACTTTATAAATCCAATAGACTACCACATGTTAGCCTGACCAAGAATAAAAACACACGGTGGGCAGACCTAGGGGAGAAAGTTACAAGATGGGAAAAACAAACAGAACTGGAGTTGTCAGGACAGGGAATACAAGTGCAAAAACTGAATTGGGTGACTCAAGCTAACCCAGCTGTACAGCTGATGGATACTCCTGTTGACGGAAGAAAACGCCTTACGAGATATACCAGAGACCCTCTGGTCAGCAGGAAAATCAGATGTAGGACTTAACCGTACTGCAGGTCCAGTTAGTATTACGCCAAAATCAGCGTTTAGACCACAGAAGAGACAGTATCCCTTAAGAAAGGATGCAGAGGCAGGAATAAAACCTATCACAGCAGCATTACTTAAGGGAGGGGTGCTAGAACCCCCCCCCCCCGATTCCCCATGTAATACACCTTTATTTCCAGTTAAAAAAGCCAATGGAGAATGGCGTATTGTTCAGGATTTGCAACCTGTAAATGACGCAGCAATACCAAGCGTACCTACAGTGCCGGATCCACACACCTTGTTGAAGGACTTAAAACCTCAACAAGAATATTTCTCTGTGGTAGACATTAGTAATGCATTCTTTTCAATACCAATACACCCAGACAGCCAGTATTGGTTTGCATTCATGTTTCAGGGAAAAAGATACACATATACGCAATTCCCACAGGGATATTGTGAGAGCCCTACTATATTTTCACAAGAAATATCAAGTAACATGGCAGGATTTAACCCACCAAAGGGTAGTCAGATCTTACTTTATGTTGATGACATTCTATTAGCAGTCCCCACCCTGCAGGATTGCAGGGAAGATACAGTAGCACTTCTACAATTTCTAGCTGCTGAGGGACACACAAAGTGAATAAGAACAAACTGCAACTTTGGAAAAAAACAGGTAAAGTACTTGGGATATGTAATATCCAAGGGAGGTAGAACTTTAGATGAGGACAGAAAAGTGGCAGTTTTGCAGGCACTGAAGCCTACCACCAAGAAGGAAATGTCCTTCTTGGGAACGACTAATTTTTGTCGGAGCTGGATTCCAAACTATGCCTTGGAATCTACACCTTTAAACTGACCTTATTTACAAGACACCTATGGCAGCGCAGGACTTGTTACAATGGACAACGGAGGCAGAACCTGCTTTCTATAAACTGAAACAGTTAATAGCCTCCTCTCTAGTTCTGGGTTTGCCAAATTACCATAAGCGTTTTTTTCCAGACTGTAGATTGCAAGCAGGGTTATATGACATCAGTACTAACACAACAACATGGGGATAAGCAACGTCCCATTGCTTACTATTCATCACAATTAGACCCTTTGGCACGATCTTTGCCACACTGTGTGCAGGCAGTAGTCGCAGCAGCAATGGCATTGCAGGCTTCGGTAGTCTTGTTTCACCCACTCACACTAAGGGTACCTCATGCAGTCGACATTTTATTACAAGAAAAATTAGCATACCTCTCTCCTGCATGACCATATTGTTGAGCCAACCTCATATGACAATTGAGCGATGCACGACCTTAAACCCTTCTATCCTGCTCCCAACTCCTGCAGACGGCACATCGCTGCCTGCAAATAATCGAGAAGACATTACCTACGAAAGACCTCATGGATGTCCCCTTGGATAATGCCGAGGTAACATACTACGTGGATGGCTCGTGCAAAAGGGGCCCTGCAGGACAGAACCTAGTAGGATATGCAGTAGTCTCTGATACTGAAGTTATAGAAGTGAAAACTTTATCGCATTATTTATCTGCACAGGCAGCAGAATTGATTGCTCTGACACGAGCATGTAACTTAGCGAAGGATAAATGTGTAAACATCTTCACTGATGGCCAATACGCTTTTTCCACTGTACATGTGTTTGCACAACAGTGGAAAAACCAAGGAATGATAACATCTACTGGCAAACCTATAAATCATGCACAACTTATTTAGATCTTTTAGAATCTATTCAATTGCCTAGAAGGGTAGCTATTTGCAAATGTACAGCTCATACTAAACAGGACATAATTTCAAAAGGTAATGCGAGAGCTGATGCAGCTGCAAAACAGGCAGCTACAGAGGTATTCCTTCTAGATAAGGAATTACAACCCTCTGAAACCTTGAATTTAGATACGTTAATGCAGACACTCACTATGCAGGCAGAAAAACAGCGATGGATGAAACAAGGAGTAATACTCGATAAAGGGCTGTACATCTCTAAGGAGGGAAAACCAATACTACCCTCTAACTTGTTCCGCTATGCGGCATTGTTGAGCCATGGGCAGTGCCATGTTTCCACAGGGGGGATGGTACAGCTGGTGAACCAGGTGTTCACAACGTACGGATTTACAAACTATTCTAAACAATTTTGTTTAGTGTGTCAGATCTGTAACAAACACCATGCACAGGGGGCGATAAAGCCTAAGCAAGGGAGTTTTCCCACACCACCATATCCGTTTCACACTATTTGTATGGATTTTATAGAACTAAACAAATGTGAAAACAAGAAGTACTGCCTTGTCATTATAGATATGTTCCCCAAGTGGGTGGAAGCTTTTCGAACCAAAAATCCAGATGCAGCTACAAGTAGCAAAGGTACTTGTTAAGGACATTATTCCTAGGTTCGTTATTCCGGAAAGAATCTATAGCGACAACGGTACGCACTTTGTAAATCAAACCATACAGCAGCTGAGTAAGTTTTTTGGTATTTCTCTTAAAAATCATTGTGCATATCATCCGCAGTCTGCAGGGCTGGTTGAAAGGCATAATGGCATACTAAAAAGCAAACTAAGGAAATTGATAGCTGAAACATGAAAAACCTGTCTATACTGTTTACCTCTGGCACTGTTGAGCATAAGAACTGTCCCTACAGCAAAAGGTGGAAACCTCTCATGTCATCAGACCAGGAAGCTGATTTTACACTAGCTGAATATATGAAAAAGTTGTTGAGTTCTATAACATCTGTTGCAGTTCAATTCTGTTTCAGGTCAGAAGCAAGCCGAAACATCGGAAGTGACAGTGACGCCAGGAGACTGGGTGTGGATTAAAATCGTGAAGCGAAAGAACTGGGCATCGCCAAAGTGGGAAGGTCCCTACCAGGTGCTTCTTTCAACACCTACTGCAGTCAAGATAGCAGAACGGGCTTCGTGGATACGTCTAACGCACTGCAAGTAGGTGAGAAACTTCGAACTGGACAAGGACCTTACCTCTCCACCGGGACCCTAAGCACAAATGCCTGGCTACAAAGGGGGGGGGGTCAGATCAATAGGAACTGATCAGTCTCAAACCCAGTGAAGCAATCATCGGTGCTAAGGTCCTATAGGGCAGAGAGTAAGATCATGTGTCCAAGTAAAATGACTGAATCAAGAAAATATCTTTTTGGGAGAACCGGAGAAGAGAGAGAGACAATACGGAACAACCATTTCCACAGAAATATTGCATGACCATCCTACTGATCATCATGGTAACAATCTTTTTGTTATGGCCATTTCTCTTCTCTGTTACGCAAGTAGAATTTAGTAAGCGTGAGTGGCACCCGAATTTCAATACTTACCAGGCAATCAAATACATGAATGCTGAAACCTTCAATGTTTCGAATTGCTGGGTCTGCAGAGCTCTACCAACAGCATATAGGGGATTACAGTTAACTTCAGTTCCCCTAGGGGCTAATAAGACCTGGGAAAACCTAATTCATGACACATCGAATGTCACATCAGAAGATAAAGTAGCATTACACTTCTATTCGTCAAAAGGGACCCGTGTGTTTTCATAAGAACGATACAGTCAGGGTAGGACGGAGCCATTGCAATGCAACAGTTCCCTATAGATGCTACACTAAACCTAACACCACCGGATCTTACTGCAACACGAACTATGATTCGTTTTTTTGAATTGATGCATAGAACAATCAAGGAAGTAAAACGTGATTCTGTTCTCTACAAACAACTGTTCATAATTGACAAAAAAAATGTTTCACGCAGGACAAGGGTATGTTTATAGTAAAGTTACCACTAAAGTAGAAAATTGTTACTTTATATGCGGAAGAAAAGCATATAAATGGCTACCTGAAAACTGGTCCGGTAGCTGTTTTTTGGGATACCTGGTTCCGGCCATACGACACACAGCAGTCTTACCTCAGGGTAAAATTCGGAACGTCAGAGAAATCAAGAAGCCTGCTAATCCAGTGGGACAAATCAATGCACCCTGGAAATGCCATCATGACTTGGGCCATGGGAATAGCAAAGGACTGTCGCACATGGATCTGGGTGATGACTGTCATATCGTGGGCAGGCATAATACCAGCATATGGAGCAACGAAAATCGATCTGGGAGCTGAGAAAACTATCTAAACTTCTTGAAATAATGAGTAATGCAACCTTTTCTGCCCTAGAATTGGTAACCGATGAACTAACTGCCATGAGAACAGTGGTACTTCAAAATCGCATGGCTCTTGACTTCACCCTAGCCGCGAAAGGAGGTACGTGCGCTTTAATCCAGGAGTGCTGTTCGTTTATTCCTGACAACAAACACGAGATAGACAACCATCTTGAAGTAATTCAGCAAGTGTCGGCCATGACCAAACCAGGACCAAATCCATTGACGGACTTTTTCCAGAAATGGTTCGGGGGTTGGGGCAGCATCCTGATGAACATTCTGATTGCCATCTGTGTAGGGGTAGCCTTACTGATGGTGTGTGGATGCTGCTGCATCCCCTGTATGAAAGGGCTAGTTAAGAATATCATAGACACTTCAGTTTCAGAAACTTTATATCAGGATGTTGAATTCGAAGAATTACTCTAAACTGAAAAAATGCTTTTACAGGCTTAAACTGAATGACTCTCTAACTGCAAATCCTAAGTAGGAAATGGTTATGGGAAGAAAACTGTTTATGCTTGTTTGGAAGCTAGAATAAAGTATTAAAAGGGGGGAAATGTTAAGAAAATGTATAACTGCAATTTGCAAGCTTAGATGCATTTAGGGTTAAAAAGAAATGAATATGTTTATTCTGCTTATTCTGTGTGAAATATGTGCAGCTGCAGGAGACCTTGATAAGAGAACAATTGACGCCTGAAAATCTATCATAGTCAGCAGAATGTGTATTGAAGCCAGGGTTGTATCTTGACCCTAGGTAAATGTATCATATCAGAACTGGACAGCTGAAGGAGTGTGAGAAACAAGGGAGGGCTGAAATAAGCCCAAGGACAGGTTGTTTTTTCAAGACAGCAATTTTCTAACCATGTCAGCAGTAAATATAACAATACAGTCTTGTGCATATGCAGAAAACTGTGTAAGCACAGCATGCTGAACTGTGGAAAATCAGACAAACCTTGTACTTACATGCTTTGTCTCCTTGCTGCAAGTAATAAAGGGTGCCTTACTTGAACCTTACGTGCATTGATCTTTGTGTTTTCCTTTACAATAAAAAGCACACAAATTAAATGCATGCATAGTTATTTTTCATGTGTTATAAAATAGAATATTGTTTAAGAACATAGAAATGAGAATTCTGTAACTTCAGAGTTGCAATGTGTAAATTTCAAGTAGCCCAAAGTGCAGTTTGTCAAAGAAAATGTGTGTAATAAATTATGTATATAAATAAAATATATATAAAATACACACACATTATATATATATATATATATATATATATATATATATATATATATATACATACACATACACATATATACATATATATACACACACATATATATATATATATATATATATATATATATATATATATATATATATATAAAAAACAGCCAGCCAACTTTCAAAGCTTAAAAGGTACCTTCCATGCACCCAAATCATTAATTAGCTTGGGCAGACTGGAAGAAAAAGAGTTGTCTGAGTGACACCAAGCCCTTCAGAGCTTTCATGTCAACAGACACAAACCTCTGCTGAAAACGTATTACTTGATCTATAAATACAAAAAGTAAATCTGTCTCCAATAAAAGCATTAGAATGGATGTGGTACTACGTGTTTTGCTAAAGCACTGACGAGGATTGCAGAGATTTGAGGCAGAAAACAATTTGGATTGGAA
Source organism: Protopterus annectens (assembly GCF_019279795.1). Lineage (NCBI taxonomy): Eukaryota > Metazoa > Chordata > Ceratodontiformes > Protopteridae > Protopterus > Protopterus annectens. Next base: position 1,134,065,410 of record NC_056748.1, on the reverse strand, counting down.
GGAATACTGCTGGCAACTAAGGTTGGATCACTGCAGTTTCTCTGACCTCAATGACAAACAGAACTTTAAAGTTGTCTTGAAGAGGAAGGAGGTAAAACACTGGATTTAATGTCATGTTCATCTGAACATGCGATTGTTTTGCACATTTAAATTGTTAATACAAAGTTGTTTATATACAATAAAAGCACTTACGCAAAACGCTATTAAATTTTGTTTTTGTGGTTGCTGTGTGTAAGGTTATTTTTTATCATTGTGACTTGTGGAGTTTATCGGATTCCTTTTTGTATATTAAATTTTTCACTATGGAATTTCAGAACTTTGCTAATCCTTCCTAGCCTGGTTCTAGCTCTTTGATGTTGCCGTCAGGGTTCACCCTGCATGATATTCCTTCTGGGTCCTTGCTTAATAATGGAAAGGGGTCAGTAAGAAAAGTTGCTAAATCAAACCGACCATTTGTTTCCAGGGGTCTTCCTGCTTCTGGTGCTGGCAACGACCCTTGCAGTGATTACATGACCTGTTGTCCATGTTATCATTTGGTCTGTCCAAGCAATCCCCTCAAAAAAGAAGCTACTGCTTTGGGGGATGAGTGAATTAGACCTTGCTTCCAAATTTTTTGTTAGTCTTGAGAAGAATCTCTTGAAACCTAATACAATAGGATATTCTGTTTTTTTTTATATGTGCTGGAAAAGGCCCAAGAGTTCTACAATGGCCAGCTGGCAATAATTTATCAGTTGAATTAAAGAGGCATGGAGGGCTCTAAATGAAAGTACAGGTCTGCAATATGTTCAGCTTTTGGGGCACTAAACCTATTATAGCATCTTATAACCACCTTAAAAGGTCTACTTCACCTGCTAATTTTTGAGTTCAAAATGGAAAGAATTTTAACAAAAATCCATATGGAAGATGAAGTGTAGAAAAAGCGCAAAATGAAAGTTTCAAAGGGATAAAAAGGATTAGAATGATAAGAGTTTGAGGTGCATAATAAGAGGAGGGAATTGGAAGATCAAAATGACATTCCTTCTAGTCGAGCTGCAGTCAGTGATGAAAGTATTCATGAAGCAGAGATCTTCAGGTCAAAAAGAATTCTAGAGAAAGTGAAAAATAAAGAATTACAGATCTGGCAGGTGGAGTTCAGTAAATACACCTTTTCAGGATTTTCAAACGGTGGAGTTTTTCCATGATGGTAGAGCAGGACACAGGATACAGGTGCAAGTAGCAGGCCAGTCACCTCGGAGAAAGTAGAGCAACTGGAAAAAGCAATGGAACAAGAACAAGAGATAGTTAAATCACTGAAACCCCAAGGTACTGTTCTTACTTTTAAAATTGTGAATTCATCTAAAGTTATTTTAAAAAGTGGCGAAATAAGATTACTAAGCAAGGGTTTAACATTTTATACCAACTGTAAGAGCTGATCTCATTGATAATCAACTCCCTCAGAGAATGAGAGAAAATTAATCTAAGGTGTACTTTCAATGAAAATTCAGGAAGGAGAGTTTTTCATTTAGAAAGCGAGCATTTACAGCCCTCTCTTAAAACTGGAACTAAAGGCTTTCTTAAAAACTGAAAATGATGCGAGAAGACTACTGAAAGCAAAGGCCAAGAGAACTTATTACCATCTGACCATTCAAGAAAGGGAGGCATTGTATAATTTGAGAAATAATAAAAGCATATACATTACAAAAAGCTGATAAGGGTAATGTTATTGTAGATTCAGGCAGCAATCATTTTTCCATTGTAAAATGAGCTGTGTTAAATAATGAAATTTTGGTACTTGCAAATACGCAACCAGATTCTAAACAACTGTCGCTATCTTTTCTGTCAGCCCTTCAAAATATCGTTGTGTGTGGGTAACGATACCGTTTACAACACTAATTACATTTCAAGGTGTAACGGCAAGTGACAAAAAGTAAATCGCTTGACCATTTCTTCTTCTGTGCTGTGAATGTTACCACGATGGCTGCCAAAACAGAGTGAAAGCAGCATTTTCTCTTTGCAGCGTGAAACTTACCTAGCAGAATACATTTTGCGTGAATCTGAAGCTGCAAAGAAATAATGTTTTGAAGGTAAACTCAAAGTGGTCGCCCCAACACTTCCACCACTGAAGAAGCAGCGACAGTTTTCAAAGACCTGACAGCATGGCAGGTGTCTTAGTGCGCGAAGCACATTAATAAGCTCAGCAGCCGTGCCACTACAATGTTCCAAGTGCAAGACTGGCACAAAAACTAAAATGGTACAAAATAATTCACGGTCAAGCACTATAGAATACATTAGAAAAGTTAATGAAATTCGGCGGCTCGCCACAGTGCTGAGCCAAAAGGACGTGTTTTTCAAATCAGAAAGACCAAAATGCTCAACATCCATGCTACTGTCAAGCGTCCAGGCACCTGTACGACATTACAAGAGGGGAAACCAAAACACTGTCCGTCTTGCATGTTTAAATGTGGTACTTCTACTACTATCCGCAAACCATACAGCCGTCTCACTCCATTACACTATAGCACGTGTACTTTCGGTCATGCTGTTTAACCATCTGTACCATCCAGAACTGCACAGCAAGTCCTTTAGAATCTGGTTGAAATAATATGCAAGTACTACATTTTTTGTAAAAAAGGTTTCTTGGTTAGTAGTGAAAGTTTCTTATAGCCTAAATGGATGCTTTAATTGAAGAATGGACTCAATGAAGGTCGTATCACAAATGAGCTGTCCAAGTAAGTTAGAGTGCATAAACCTAACCTTAGTAGGATTTTTATTTTGCCAAAAATCCATAAAAGTTTGGAAAAGCCAACTTTTTAGGCCAAGGAAATAAACTATAGCATTTTTTGTTGGTAAATTCTTGCAAAAGCAAGTCTTTTATAAGAGAGATTCCTTTGATTTTTATCACAGATATTCCTGGGATTAAAATTGATTTTTTTTTATTTTTTATTTTTTTTTAAAACAGCTGATATTTCAACTCTATACTGTGATTCTAAATGTGGAAGGTCTTGAAATTGTCAAAGAATGTATTCATTTAATATTTTTTCAGAGATGCAAATGAGGTGGTTTACTGAAATAGATGTCATTTTGTCTTACAATTTTTTTTTTTTGTATTTGGGAATCAAATATATAAACAGTTAATGGAGTAGCGATAGGAAAGTAGGTTACACAGTTACGGAAATTTATTTATGACTGGCTAGGAAAGGAATGTGTGCACAAATCTTTTTATTTATGGAAGTGCAATTTAGTTCATGGCATGTGTCAATAATGTGACTGATTATTCGAGGTTTATATTTAATGTTACTAAAAACATAATCAATTTTTAGATTTGACAATTTACAAGAGCAAGGATGTTTTAAAATGTGGAAATGTATAAAAAAAAGAAGTCCACAGCAATGCCCATATGCATTTTCAAAGCATGCATCATAAAAAGCTAACCTTTAACATTTCTTTTAAGGTTATCAGGGCAAAGAGATGGACTGATGAGCTTGAATTTTTTTTGAAGATGCATGTGTAATGCTGAAGCAGAAGTTATATCAGAGAGGGTATCCAAAAATGTTAGTAGACAACTTATATAAAAAGGAAGAAAGAGAAGTTAAACATAAACCAGTCAGCAATTCTGAAACTATAAACTTCCGGGAAGAATACTAAGCAAAGTAAGGATTTTTCAGCAGCTTGCCTTTTGTCCAGTTCTTTACAGGAGAGAAGCATTCGGAATCTTACCAGATAGAATTGTAGATTTCTTAAGAATTGTAGACTTCTTATGAATTTCCTGGAGACAAAAAAGGTGATTAGGGGTGGTCATGTTTTTCTAACAAAACAAAAAAAAAAAAAAAAGCTGAAGAGGTTCATAGATTAGTACTAAGCTAACTGCCCTTGCGAGACATTTTAAGCCTAGCCAATTATCCCTTGTGAGACTCAAACCCTGCACTTTGTGTTTGTAAGGCAAACACCTTAACCATTAGGCCATCCTCCCTCTGTCTAAAATAATAGCCTTCCTGTTGGAATGCATAGATGATATGCATGTGTTGTAGAAGGAACCAGTTTAGTCAAAAGTAGGGAGTTTGAGATAAAAGTTAGGAGGTGGATGTACATGCAAATCAGAATTTGTTTATATTGCTTCCTGTACCAAATGTCAAGCGTTTTATGTTGGGAGAGCTACAGGAGAATTTAATACAAGGATTTACAAGCATTTTCATAGCATTGGGAAGTCAGATACAGGCAATGCTTTGGCAAAACATACATCAACAACATTCTATTTAGGAAGCCAGATACAGGCAATGATTTGGCAAAACATACATCATTCAACATTCCATTTGATTTTACTGGAGGCAGATTTGCTTTTTGTGTTGTAGATAAAGTAATAAATTTTCAAGAGAGATGTGAGGCAGAAGACAACTTGGATTGAAGGATTACTGCTGGCAACCAAGGTTTGATGCTTACAGTTTTTCTGGCCTCAAAGACAAAGAGAAAGTTGCCTTGAAGAGGAAAGGGTTAAAAACAGTGATTTTTTTTTGTCACATCTGTCTGAATGTGTGACTGTTTTGCATGTTTAAATAGTTTGTTTGTGCAAAGTTAAGTTTTGCATGTTTAAATAGTTTGTGCAAAGTTGTTAGTCTGAAGTTGTTCTTCGTATAGAACGAAAGCGCGTATGCAAAACAGTACTGCATTTTATTTTTATGGTCATTTTCTTCTTACCTCCGCAAGAAATGAACAGAGTGATAATTAAAACCTCCAGTAACTGTCAGTTGTCTGTGGCCACCCAGGGTATGCAGTATTTTCTCCATCTTTAGCTTCTGGAAAGACAGGAAAACAGAAAGCTTGACTCAAAATAAACTCTGGTATCACTTTAGGTACAAGAGGAAGGATTAGTTTTTAAGGAAGTCTCATCTTTCTGGAGAATAAATAAGGTTGCCCCACCATAAGAACTTTCAAGCTAGATACACTTGTTGATGAAGTCAGATAATTAAAATTAAGATCCAATGGAGGAGCCACCTGTCCTCTAGGGGACTTGGTATGAAACATTCTTTCAAAAATGCTGCAGCATGTAAATGCATTTAAAAAGAGGGGAGAACCATGAGTGGACATGGAGGAACACAACAGGCCAGAGGATCTCTCACACAAATAATGCAGAACCAGAGAAAACACTAGGCTTAAAAAGGGTCAGGGTTTATCCCTTGGCACCAACTAGAAAAATATTTTTAATTTGCTAGTGTATGACTTTCTAGAAGAAGGTTGTATTTCCCCCTTTAATATCTCTTGCACATCCTCATAAAATGGGAGCCCAACAGGCATTAAGACCATTATGCACCGTTTGTATCAGATATTCCTCTGTTTGGTAATTAGCTCCAAATCTAGTAGGAAGCTTGGGGTAACTGCCCTTGGACATCCCCAAAATAAGTGAGAACCAATGCTGCCTGAGCCAGAAGGGAGCGACCACAACAATCCGAAAATTCAGAAGGACCCCATGAAGAAATCATGTGTATTTAGTGGAAAAAGTAGAACAGCATACAAGAATATTCCTGCCAAGGAAAAGAATCCATTTTCCAGACTTTTGTATGGACTCCTGGAGCAGAAATTTGTCGTCAATTGATTGGCCTCCAGTCAAAACAAACTGAGCTGCCCTCCACAGATCAATTCCTGAAGACCTCCCAATTCGGTTTCCATTCAGGAAGCTCTGCCCTGGTCCTGCTCAAATTGTCTGCAGCATCTGTCCTGGTCCTGCTTGGCTTGTCTGCAGAAAAATTGTGCTATGACGGAACTTAAACATACAGCAAGATATTGCTTAAATGCTATATCCTAGGCTATGATGACTGGTCTGTACAGAGGACAGGATCTGAACTGCTCATGTTTTTGTGCCACATCACAAGTGTGTGGTCTGTAAACACTTGGAAGAGTCCTAGGACTACAGAGGATTGAAAGAGTTACAAGCATTTAAGACTGCCAGTACCTATTTCACGTGTGTCTTTTGGTCAGTCTTTGCTGTTCCAAATACCTGCATTTCTCTCACCATAGGCAATGCTCCCCAAAGTCTGAGGTGTCTATTACAGACTAAACAGGAGCTGAAAGGAAAATTAAGAAACCCATATTCACAAAAAAAATTCTCTTCACCAAGAATGTGCTCTCTCTCAAATCCTGAAAACTGGAATATGGAAAGGCAGGTAATGTTGATGCTGGGACCATATTGATTTTAAGTACCATTGAATTTCTCATGTATAGCCTTGCTAGAGAAATCATGAGAATAATAGATGCCATGAGACTGTATACTGAGAAATTACCTTGCTGAAACTTTTGAGTGGAAAAACTTGGGAACGAATCTAGACACAGACCCAATTTTTCTTGTGAAACTAAGCTCTGAAATTATCTAAAGATAGACCAGGAAAACTACAGTGTGTGATGAAATTAAACTAGGCTTTTGGATGCTCTCTAGGATCCCAGTCTGTGTAGGAAATCCCTCACCAAAGAAGATATTCCTGACACTTTGAAAGAAATGACTCTGCAAAGATAAGCAAGCTGTCTAAAGAAGGAATAAATGCAATAGTTTGCAGTCTACAGTAGGCTATCACTGGAGTTGGCTACTTTTTAAAATACCTTTGGAGCAGTGAATAGCCAAAAAAGTAGTGCAGAGAATTTAAAATGTGATCCAGACACAGAAATTCTTAAGCATCTGAACTATGATCTACTGAAATATGAGAAGCAGCTTTTAAATTCAAGGACCCCAAAAACCTTAAATGGGGAGCTAGTGTTAACAGGTTGAGAAAAGAACATTTTAAACTTGGGCACTATCACAAACCAATTAAAATAGGGAAAATCAAGAACTGGTTTCTATGAAGATTCTTGTGGCAAAAGAAATATTCTTGGAAAAAAAAAATCTGTGTCTTATCACAGAAGGAGGAGACCGTACTGCTTCTATCATCCCCAGCGTCAGTAGAGGCTGAATGATAGGAGGGAATCCCTTAAGAAAAAAGGGGTAAGATTCCCAGTACCATCTTATTAGAGAAAAAATATTGTTTTTCAGAACCCAATTGACAAAACTCTTGTTTCCAAAGGAAGAAATACAGTTTTAGATTTTCTGAAATATTAAAGGCTTGTCAGGGTGGGTTGAATATACTTGCTTTCTCTGATGCCTCACAGGGAAACCTACATGATAGCTGGACAACTGAACAGTTTGATAGGAGACCAAGGAAAATTTCACACTCTGACAGAACGAAACAGAAAAGTGGTTTGAGAGGACCCATGCATGGCATAAAGCATTTAGGAGATAGGGGGCATTCCTGGGGTAAATTTTTGTTTCTCCATCCATAGATCTACATTGAAAATGTAATGGGTAAATTCTTATACCCTCCTCTTCCTTCCTGTCGGTCACACCACTATCACTTTTATTACATATACGAATTAAGACCACCAAGTACAATGCTGTGTTAGAGAAGCAAATGTTTTGTTACTAAGAGAGACCATTATCCATTCATAGGATAACCAGATCATACAGGCCCACAATTCCTGTTAAGTTAGACTTTACAAGAAGAAACCCAGGCTGGTCAATATCTAGTTAGACAATAAGAACAGTTTTTAATTTAGTAAAATTAACAGTATTCAAAATACTTCTGCAGTACAGGCATCAAACAAGAAAGGAATTTTGAACATGTTCATGGACACAAATCTTATAAACTAAGACAGCATAAGTGACGGCCTTCAGTCTTCAGCTACTCCAGTAATCCATAGCAATTTGCTCAATGACATCATGATCCAAAACGCTGTCTCACAATTTCTACATTCTGGAGACGTGCAAACTAATGCAAGTGTGAACCTGAATAATGTTATTTTCTCTATAACCAGCCTCTTTACATTGCAATGAATAAAATTCAGTTTACAAAATGAGGGAGCCACATGCCACAACAGCCGCAAAACCTACTCACTGCTACCAGAATTAACTTTAATATTGTAATTTAAAAGTCCAAGAACTTTAGTAGTGTATATGCAGGCTTAAAAGCATTTTTAATACTTATTTTTGTCAGCAATTAAGCCAATCTAAATTCATAATGGGATTTATGGTGGTGAACATCCATTTTCAACTTCATGATTATTTATTTATATTTGTTGACCGGGAGTGTCCGACTGGACGTAGGTCCATTTTCAGCGGAGGCCCGGGGAGAAGCTCCACAGTTAAAATAGACAGTAGTTACATTGGATTACATAGCGATTAACAATTTAAATAGCAATTACTTACAACATATTTACAGATGAAGAACGTAGTACATCAGTAGACAACTAGAATCTTTATCTGTGAAGTACATAACAGACATTAACAAATGTTAAGTGGGTGCATGATGGTATGGAGGTAATTGTGGGTGGAAGGGAGTTCCATAATTTGGCTATGGTGCAAGAGAATAGTGCTTCACCAGCAGAGCTGTTGGCTTTAGTGCTCTGCAAGTGATTTTTGTTGCTGGATCTTAGTGGTCTGGTGGTGCGACAGGGTTAGAGTAGATTCTGGAGGGATGGGAAATTTAGTGGATGATTTACTAGTTTGTGGGCAAGTGAGAGTTGATACCATTGAAGGAGGTGAGGGAGTTCAAGCCAGCCCAGTTCAGCAAGTGAGACAGTGGTGACTATGGTAGGATGCCCCTGTGGTGAATTTGGCGATTTTGTTGTAGCAGGTCTCTAGCTTGTTTAAATCGCATTGCCTTAGGTTGGTATATATTGGACAGACAAAGTAGGGTGGAGATAAGGTGGGAATTTGCTATTGAAATCTTTGCTGCTTATTTCTGTATAGCGCTCCTAGTTTATTGTGGACTTTTTTTTTATGGTCAAGGATATGTGAATGTCAAATTTTAGTTTATTGTCTATTTCCACTCCTAGTAATTTGGTGTGTTCAGTTGGGTATATAGTGGTATTGTCTTTTACTGTGATGTTAAAGTGACAGTTGTTTTCAGTATGTTTGGTGGGTTGGAAGATGAGTAGTTTAGTTTTGTTTGGGTTGAGTATTAATTGGGCATCGGATAACCAAGTTTCAACAGAGGAAAAGGCTTCCTGTGTGACTTTTTGCAGTTTGGGTAGGGACTGGGCTGAGCAGATGATGGCTGAGTCATCTGCGTATTGTATGTGTGCGCCATGTTTGGTGACAGAGGCTAGATTATTGGTGAAAACAGAGAAGAGTAGGAGTCCAAGGATGGATCCTTGGGGAACCCCTATGGAGACAGGTAGTTATGTCATTCTGCCATACAACAGATTGTTGGCGGTCAGACGGGTAACTCTGAAACCAGTTGGTGACCGATGGTGAGAAGGATAGGTTATTGAGGACAGAGATAAGTTGTGTGTGTGGGACCATGTCAAATGCTTTAGATAGGTCTAGGAGAGTAGCAGAGGAGAGATAGCCATTGTTTTTATGCTGAAGGATAGTGTTAGTAAAGGAGAGTAAGGCAGTGGTGGTGGTATGGTTTGGTCAGAAACCATGCAGAGTATTGGAAAGGAGGTTGTTAGTAAGGAGGTAGTCCGAGACCCGAGAGTGTACGCATCTCTCTAGCATTTTGGAGAGTGGAGAGAGAATAGCTATGGGGCAGTAATTGGTTAGTTCTGTGGAGGGTCTGCCTTTGTGGGGGGGAATTATATGTGATAACTTTCCACAGTGTGGGAACGTAACTTTGACAGAGATCGGTTAATCAAGACGGATACTGGGTAGGCCAGAGCATCAGCTGCGATTTGTAGGTATTCACTTGGGAGGTTGTCTGCTGCTAATCTGGTGGGCTTAAGTTTAGTTAAGAGTTTTTTTTTATGTTGGAGGTAGGTACAGGAGAAAGAGAAGGCAGTGGGGAGATTACTAGTTGAAGGTGTGGGTTGGAGGGGAGTTGTGTTTAGCTAGTGATAGTATGGTTTGTGTGAAGGGTGTGTTGAATGAGGTAGCAATATTTTCTGAGGGGTGAGGGATGTTAGGAGAAGGGGTACTGACTTTACCTGGGTGGAAGATGGAGTTTATGGAGGACCAGAATTTGTTTGGGGCTGTGTTGAGAGGAGTCTAAGGCAGACTGGTAGTATTGGAATTTGTCCTGTTTTATTAGCTTTTTGACTCTATTGCATTTCACCTCTTTGTTTGAACTTCAGAAAAGATTCTTCCTTTCAGCAAACAAGATGGACTAGCTAATGATTTGGCTCACTATTATTCCAAGTAAAGCAACACAAAGTTCACAGTACTCTTGCTGTGCTTCTACACCTTTCAAAGAAGCCCAGCTCTCATACCAACTTACAGACTTTATATAAACTTGTTCTTTCCTCAAAATCAACCCGATTATATTAGCCATATACCAAATTAGACGACTGTACCACCCTTCAGAGTGAAATATCAAACACAAACTGATATTTGTTCCAGTGGCCGTTTCACAGCCATTGGTTGCAAGTTACTCCCCAGTCCACTGCTGTTGGTAAACTCTAAAGCTAAGATACCACTACCCTTTGCTGCAAAATTAGTTAACTTGACAGGAGTCCATAACTTTACAAAAGTCCACAAATTCTGACTTGAAGAAAGAAGTTAAGATGTGATCCAGTTTATCTTGGGGCATTTAAAACCACCCAATAGTAAAAGTAAAAGACACAGTCACATGAGGTAATACTAAATCTACAAATTGTTGCTCTTCCAAGGTGCTCACGTTCAAGGTATAACATAACTTTAAAATTGTACAAATGAACTAAATTGCTTAGCATGAGAACCAGAATACCCAAGTCTTATACCATGTAAACTAAACTGCCCTGTACTAAAATGTGCAAAAACATTGCCATGGCCTTGCTTGATGAACCAAGTACAGTCTCAAATCCAGTGAAGGCTTTCACATAATCCTCATGTTCTCAGATAACAGAGGACTTTGTTTCTAAACCAGGCACTAGAGGAAAGAGGCAAAAAAAGACAAGATTCTTCATAATTTCAGTGGTCATTAAATTTGTCTACCTCAAAGCTCAAATTCAGATGCCCTGAGCAGAAAAGACCATTATCTGTTCTAGTGCACTCCCAGTATGTTTTCAGAACAGAACATCCTCTGCCAATTTTAAATTGTCCTAGTTTACACAAGCTGGATAAACTAGGGAACAGCCATTTTTCACTCCAATTATATATTATCATTTGCATACTATGAATTACATAAATAATCCATGCACTAAACAGTCTGCTACTTACTACATGTACTTGCAATTAACATGCTACCCATCTCATTTAGTTGCATACCATCGGTCAGAAATAACTTTCATTTTCTCTGACAACCAGGCCTGATGGCTTCAACATCACAACGTACTTTAGTGTAATAAAGCAACATTTATAAAATGCTTGGAAAGGCTTTGTCAAAGGGAGCATTTTGCAGTTGCAATACAGAAATATGAACATCAACAGCTCTAAGACAACACAAATTAAATTTCGTTCATACCTTGAAATGCATTCAAACAGTACTCTGCTCATATTGATGTAAACTTTACACTTAAATGTTTCATCCAGATTTTATATACTAATACTTCACACATGTTCATCTCAGCTCATTTTAGTTGGCTTCACTACATTAACAGGTTATAGTCAACTATGTACATTGCTGATTTGTTTCTTCAGATTAACAGTTTATCCTTAAAGAAACTGTTGCAGTATTTAATCACATTTAAGTGTAATACACAAATGGGCTTCTCAATATCCCATATGTTAAAAACTGAAGACATCCCCAGCTCTTTGTATAGAAGGATGGAATCCTGACAGCAAACCCAATCAAACCTCACTTAATGGCGCAAATGCTGCAGAAGCCAAGGCAGGGAGGAGGGCATGAACAAGCCAGCATCAGCTCACCTATCTTGGGCGAGAGGGACTGGAGTAAGTCTCCCTGGTGGCAAACATGCAACAACAGTGGGGATGGCCTCAAATAAGATGAAAGCATAGGCACATATGCCTATGCTTTCATGCATCACTCTGTCCTGACAGAGGTTTCCTTCCCCAATTCATTTGATATATATATATATATATATATATATATATATATATATATATATTTTTTAAGCTGTGTACATGATGCCCAACCATTACCTTTTTTAAAGGAATGAGATAATGTCTTAGAAGTCATAGCCTGCAAAGGTCTCTCTTCCTGGACAGCCCATAAACATGGTAACAGACGGATTTTTTTATTTTACATTTGTTGACCGGGAAAGTCAAAAAAAAAAAAAAAAAAAAAAAAGAAGAAGAAGAAGATGTCCATTTTCGTCAGAGGCCCAAGGAGAAAATCTCCACAGTTAAATTTTAAGCAAAATATAAGGTATATACAAAATCATTCAAATTTAAATAATATCAAACTTAACCTTGACTAGTAACATAGCACTGAAGCTCAAGATTTAACATATTTACATAGACTGAACAGATCTTTTACAGTTTTAGGTTGAGGCATTACATAATGGTGATCATGGTTAGTAGGAGTTACATTTTTTGCTATATACAGTTGACTTGGGAGCAAGTTAGCCACAGTAAGGAGTATAGCAACAAAGAGAGCAACGATTAAACATAGTAGGGAGTACAGCAGCAGAGACAGAGATGGGAAATTGAATAACAGGTTATGGATCCCCTGTCATTCCCAGATTTGCAAGAGGGATCTAGGAAAATATGTGAAAGGGGCTAAATGAGCAATAGCAGAAGAAGCCAATAAGAAGTAAACTGGACCAAAACTTAAGATGGAAAAAATGGGAGACAATTATTCACTACAATACACATTTGGATTATGCTATTATTACTATATTTTCCATAAGCGTATATGTAAATGTGTCTTTTACCATACAAATATTTTAATCAGATTATTCCTGGAGCTAGTCCACCGCAATTAGGTAAACATACCCAATAACTGCTTTCCAACTGTACTGCGGTTATTTGATTGTACCACACGGCTTTGGACATCAGTCCTCCACTGAAAGGCTCAATAAAATATAAATAAAGCAGGCAACAAACCAAACCACCCACTTCCTAAAACTTCTTCCAAGTAATGAACATATTCCCAGAAAAATAATATAAAACAATAAACGTTGGTTAAACTACTAAACTGGTTATTATACAACGTATACTGCTTTAAGAGCACTTAAAGGCGTATTTCGTAACGAGAAGTCAACTCGTTACTTATTACAGAAACATAGCAAGATTAATGACTGGTGCTAGGAGCTTGAATAATACAAATCAAAAACATAATTAAACAGCAATTAGAAAACAAAACATAGTGAATCTACAGAGTAATCAAACATACCCGATTTTACACTAACAATCTTCATATAAGCATACCTAGGTCCATAATAAACTATTTACTTACCAGTCAACCTCGAATTATAATCTTTTATCCAAAAATGTGATATATGACTTTATACAAATAACCACACAAAACTTGTTTCTAATTCCCCCTGGCGGTACTTTTTCAAATCTGGCCAATGAAACTCATCAGTGCCCCTGCGCCTAGCATTATGGGAATCCAGGAAGCAGGCTAAGGAATGTTTACTAACTTAGTGACTGGATTTATGTTTTAAGCACAACACTGTAGAAGCTTTAGCCAGCCAAATGTGTAACGTAACGGAGTCAATTATTTAATATTTTTAACACTTTTTAAAGAAAAAAATCTGTTTCGTTTATATATGTGTGGGTGTTTTATGTACACATAGAGAGAGATTTATATGGTTTGCATGTCAGTTTTACAGCTTTATGGGAGATGTAGTTTTTCTGCTTCTTAACAACTTACCTAGCCAGCGAAATACGGTTTTATTTAGGAAAATACTGTGGAAGAACACACTTGCATGTTTAAATTTGGTTGCCGTCTTTAGCAGTCAGTCTGACCGAAACAAAACACATTCCTATGATGTCAAATGTGGAACATATTATCTTCTTAAAATAGGGTTGCCACACCTTTTCAAATGCCCAAAGTGGGACATTTTTGGTACAAACGTCAGATTTTGCAGACCGAAATATACCCACGGAAAGTACAAAGGACAGAAGTTCACCTTTTTGCCTAAATACAAGCTTATTCTTGTAGCATTTTAGTTGCTTATTTTGTTTCTTTATAACATTTAGGTGTTTCAGATACAGACAAACTGTTTATGCAACGATTACACAAAATATAGGAAATAATTTTGTCCTAAAATCTCAGGATATGTGCCATTTTTTAAATTTTTTGCAAGACATAAACTGCCCAAAGAGGGACTGTCCCTCACAAAGTGGGGCAGGTGGTAACCCTATCCTAAAACCTTACTTGTGCAGTTTTCTGTGCGTAAACTACTTAACCCAGAATACCCGTGGAATCTCAGCTGATTAACAGGATATAGACTAGACACGTGGAGGTAGTATGGCTGTGTTTATGGATTTAAGTATACAGTCGGTGGAGAAAAAGAAGTTAGAGAGTATTATAGAAACCGCAGCTCATCGTGAGTTTTTGTATTAATGTTATTTGCCTTGCTAACAACAAAGTATTGTTTGGTTTTATTTATTGCCGTGTTAGGAAGTTGGTTATACGTGTGGATGTATTTGTCCAAAGTATTTGCTTTATGCAGTGGTAGTCTGCGCGTTTAAGACCCGCAAGGCTGTTTTAACATTGCATTAATTATAGTTAACGCGCTTATTGTAAAGTAAAAAAAAAAATGTTTGAGGTGCTTGAGACTATGTTTGTAGAGCTGCATGTCTCTTTTTGTTATTTTAGACAGCTCACTGTTTTTTCTTCATATTCCTTGCTGGTTTCCCAGCAGTGCTGTGCTGACTTTTGTAGTGCTACTCATCCAATTTCTGCACGGGAGGATAAGTAATTCACATCATTGTAAAAACTCCAAGTGCCTTCTCTTTATGTGGGTTTGCTTCCACACCCCCGAGCTGCAAACTACAACTAGGTTGTTGCTACCTGAGCCTAATGCTCTTGCTCCTAGATTGCACATTTGCTTTGCCACTGCTCATCTAAGGCTTTGTGAAGTGTTAAATTGGCACATAGCAAGCACTAATTAACCCTAGTGCTAGCCCCCCCCTCCCCTCCCCCATACTGTCCAGAAGGACAAGGCTCTCTATTGGTCCTTACCAGCCAATCTGTAAAACGGCTCACTTTACCTATTCAGGCATGTCCAAAAGGTAGTTTCAGGTGTGTTCTCCAGTCCAGCTGGTGAATCTGGGCATTTTAAGGCAACGTTACAACTGCCTCATGTACACAGACAACCCTCTCCTCCTTCCACCAAACTAATATATGCGAGAGATGCAATTATACAGCCAAACTAGAGGCAAAGCTCTCTCTACCCAAGACTGGAGCTGACAGTCAAGAGGAGAAAGGAAATACTTGCAACACCCCACCAGTCTCACATAGACCTATTAAACCAACACCGGCAAATAACACAAATAAATACACGAAAACATACTTGGAGGCTCTATATAAAAATCTGCAAAAGCAACAGAGATCTCCAAAGCAGACACCCAAGCAACCTCCACACCCCATCACAAACCATGAAACACATACTTCACATAATCAGTGTGCCATGCAATCATAGCCCTTAAGGCAAAATAACATACCCAACACACTAGTAATAGGTGATTCAATAGTCGGGCACACTGATGTACCACTAACTATTTTATTTATTTTATTTTACATTTGTTGACCGGGCTAGGCCAACTGGATACGTGTCCATTTTCAGTGGAGGCCCGGGGAGAAAAGCTCCAAAACAAAAATATACTAAAAGTAACACACAAAATACATATAAAAACAAAAGTATACTTAAAAAATATATAAACATCTGATGCTAATGATTAGGAAATGGCATTAATATAGAGTAATTCATCTTCAGTTTAACATAGTATACAAAAAGAAATGTAAGTACAGTATCTGGTAGGTTTTGAGCATGGTAAGTAGTACTAAGTAGTACTAAGTAGTGACTGAGATAGGAATTAAGAGTGAAGATTTGAGTATAGATTGGGTACATAAAGATTTAAGGTAGAAAAAATGAGGTTATGTGGGTATCAGATAGATTAGAGAATAACAGCTCGGCAGGGTTAGTACAAGAACATAACCAGCGGTTGGAGAAGAAACGTTTTAGGTTAGTTTTAAATAGTGAGAGAGAGGTTAGGGTTGTAAGGTCTTGTGGTAGTTGATTCCATATTTTACCAACTGAGTTAGAGAATATGGAGTCACCTGCTGAGTTGTTAGATAAGGAAGTATGAATCAACATTTTGTTAGCAGAGCGTAGATTTCTCAAGTTGTAATAAGGTTTTATGAGGGAAGAGAGAATGGGGATATTATTGGGTTGGTATAGGGCTTTATGGGTGATTATAAGTTGGTTAAAACGTAATAAGTGTGGTAATTCAAGCCAGTCTAGTTGTTTTAGGTTCAGACAGTGATGAGTCCTGTAAGGTGTATTTGTAGCAAATCTGGCGATGTTGTTATATGCTCTAGCTAGTTTGTTAAGATTATTTGTAGAAAGATTGTTGAATATTGGGGAAGCGTATAATAGGGTAGAAATTAAGTGGGTTCTAGCTATTGTGGTTCTGGCAACTGGTGTCAAGAAGGGTTTTATTCTATAAAGGGATCCAAGTTTTTTGTTAGTCAATTTTATTGTAGTGTTTATGTGAGTGTCAAACTTTAATTGATTGTCAATTGTGATTCCTAGGAGTTTGGTGGTGGGGTCAGGAGAGATAACAGTATTGTTGTTTGATGTGTGTAAAATGAAGTGGGGGAGACAAATGAGAGGGTTTAAAGAGCAAAAGTTTGGTTTTTTGGGGGTTGAGGAGAAGACAGAGTATGGAGAACCATTCTTCTATATAGTGGTAAAGGCTTTTTGTGTGATAGAATGAAGTTCAGTTTGGGATGAGGCAGAACAGATGATAGTAGAGTCATCAGCATACTGAATACAGGTGGAGAGTGGGGTAGAGAGATGAAGGTCATTTATGAAAATGGAAAACAGAAGTGGACCTAAAATAGAGCCTTGAGGAACACCTAGGGAGGTGGGAAGGAGATCAGAAAGATGGTTTTGCCAGAGAACTGCTTGTTTACGGTTTTCTAGGTATGATGTAAACCAGTTCATAGCAAGATTGTCCAGTGAGAGGGACTTCAGTTGGTGGAGGAGAAGTTGATGATTAACCATGTCGAACGCTTTAGATAGGTCTACAAAGAATGCTGAGGAAAGAATATTGTTATTACGATTATTGTTGATAGAGTTAGTAAAAGATAGCAAGGCAGTGGTAGTACTGTGAAATGGCCGGAATCCATGTTGGCAGTTAGCAAGGAGATTATACTGAAGTAGGTGAGTTATTAATTTGTGGATACATTTCTCCATAATTTTAGCAAGTGGAGAGAGTAGAGCTATAGGGCGATAGTTGGAGAACTCAGTAGAGTCACCACCTTTGTGAAGTGGAATGATGTGTGAGATTTTCCAAATAGATGCAATGGTGCCTACTTTTATAGTTCTATTGATCAATATGGAGATTGGGAAGGCAATGGCTTTGGCTCCTATTTGGAGGTATTCTGCTGGTAATTTATCAGCTGAGGGGGTAGTAGGTTTTAATTTTTGAAGTAAGGAGGAGATATAGGAGGTGGGTATAGGTTCAAGGTGAAAAGGGGGGGGGTGGAGCTTGGGCTTGGCAAATTGGAGGTATCAGGGTTTAGTTGATTTGCTAGATTTAATATAGTAGTAGTAAAGAAAGTATTAAAGGCATTTGCTGTTTGTATTGGACAATCAGGTTTGGAGTCTAGTGGATAAGGTGTGGCAACTTTGCCTGGGGAAAGTAGTGTGTTAATAGTAGACCAGAATTTTTGTGGCTGTTGAAGGGAAGATTGCTGAAGTTGGATATAAAAGTTCTTTTTATCTTGTAGGATGGCTTTTTTTGATAAGTTTCTTTGTTGTCTAAAAGTTTGGTGATCGATAGTGTCTTTCGTGGTACGCCATTTGGCCCAAGATTTATTTCTATTATGGATTAGTTTCTTAGTTGAATTTGAGAGCCATGGTGCTGGTTTGTTTTTCATTCTTATGGAATGCATTGGGGCATGACGGTCTAGGATTGCTAGGAAAGAGTTATTGAAGTAATTAACTGCTTCTTAACTAGGCTGGACAAAGATAAATTTACAGTTAGCTGTCTGTCGGGTGCCAGGATCCGCCACATAACACAAGCACTCAGATCGCTCCAGAACAAGTACAAATACGACTCTGTCATTGTCCATGTTGGTGTGAATAACCAGAGACGTACCTCCTTGGACTACATGAAAAGAGACATGGAAGAGTTCTCTGATCACGTGGCCCAGGCCGGCATGACCTTGACCTGAGTAGCATCCTGCCCTCACCAAGAATGATGCCACAGTATGAAGAAAAAAATATCAATTTCAACAATTGGCTAAGTTTCTGGTGTCATTCAAAGAGGATCCAGTATCTGTCCGCCTGGGATGATATGCTCGACAAGCCACGTTGCTTCGCAAGCGATGACTTGCACCTGTCACCCTTAGGCTTGTGAATACTGGCCAAGGCTTTTCCCACCCCCATAGTGCCTTTTTTAGGCAAGGCTCAAAAGACAAACCCACCACCGTAAATAGCACAAGTAACCAAAAACTGAGGGTAATGCTACTCAACGCCAGAAGTCTAAACTTCAAAATGCATGCACTCTAGGCACTCCTCAGTATGGAGAACATCAATATCTGTGCAGTAACAGAAACCTGGTTTAAGGCTCCAGACAGCACCCCAGCACTACCAGGCTATAATTCATACCATACTGTTGGGCCACAGAACCCGGACCGAAACACAGAAGGCGGGGGTGTATCCATATTCATCAAGGATACCTACACCTCCAGGTTAGTGGCGTAGCACAATGCCTCCGAGATCATCCATGTACAGCTAACAATGGGCAAAATTGCAATTCAAATTGTAGCTTGCTACAGATCACCCACCATGACCCAGGACCGTCATTCTGCATTTCTGGAGACACTGGAAAATATGAAGGTTCTACCAAATGCCCTAATATTGGGCGATTTCAATTACCCAAACATTAACTGGGACAACTATTCAAGTACTAACTCCCTTGCCCAACGCTTCCTAGAATTTATAAACTCGAATGCCCTGGATCAACTGGTCAACACCCCCACCAGAGGTGAAAACATGTTGGAGCTGGTCATCACCAGCATGGGCAACCAGTGTTCCACACCGGAGGTTAACCCCTCACTGGTTAGATCAGACCATAGACTAATCACTCTGGATATCCACATTCTGCCCCCACCCCCAATAAAGGAAACCACCGTGAATAACCTTTCAGAAGCAAACTTCACCTTACTTAAGACCAAGGTGGAAAGGTTCACAGCCCCCATGCTAAAGGACAAAGCTGTCCAAGCTGCTGAATCCCTTACAAAGGCACTCTGAGCACCTGCAAGAATGCATGGATTGTGCTATCCCAAGCAAAACCAAGGCTAACTCCTCCAAGAAAAGGAAACCAGTCTGGTGGGCGCCTGCCATAAACAAGCTATACAATAGAAGGAGGAAACTAGTACAGAAAAGAGTAAAATCCCAAGAAGGAAAGACATCCCTGATCAGTATCAGCAAGAAACTATGATCTCTCATAAAATCATCCAAGGCTAGCTTCGAAAGAAAAATTGCCAAGGACTCCAAAGATAACCACAAAGCATTCTTTAGCTATGTCAAGATCTCAGATCTGCTCTGAGTTAGTGCAGAATAGCACAAAATACACTGAACCGACTTGATAGTGCCAACATTCTGGCAGACAGGTTTAGTGCAAACTTCAGCCCCTAAAGGGCCCATAACCATACCAGAAGAATGTAGAGCCCCGGCAACCACTAACACACAGGTTAAAACAGCTTTATCCAAAGCCAAAAACACAGCTTCAATGGGACTGGACGGTGTCCCAGGCTGTGTCCTTACATGAGCTCCAAAATGAACTAACCCCTCACCTAAACACACTGTTCAAACTCAGCCTGTCTACAGGCTACGTACCCATAGAGTGGCACACAGCAACAGTCATCCCACTTCACAAAGGTGGAGCCACAACGGACCCTGGAAACTATCGCCCTATAAGCCTGACTAGCCTGGTCTGCAAAGCTGTGGAGCGCATCATCGTGGAACTCATTAACAGAGACATTGGGAACCTCCAAACATTGGACCCTACCCAGTTTGGCTTTGTTAAAGGCAGATCATGCCTCCTAAGTCTGGTGGACTTCTTTGAGATGGTTACCAAGGCTTTAGACTAGAGAAAGGAGGTCCACACAGCCTACCTAGACCTCACAAAGTCTTTCGACATCATTGCCTATTCTGGTATTGTAGACAAGCTCACCAGCCTGAACATAAACCCCTACATCACGAGATGGGTTGCCAATTGGCTCACGGATAGAACCCACACGGTGAGAGTTGCAGGCTCTAGGTCTGACTCTAAACCGGATACAAGCGGTGTCTCCCAGGGCTCAGTCCTGGGACCCCTCCTGTTCAGTATATACTTCTCAGAGGTACAGGCAAGCACAGGAGGACTACAGCTGACTAAGTTCACAGACGACTGCAAACTGGGGGCCATAATTGACTCTCCAGCTGATACAGACATCCTCCAGAAGGGTCTCACTGAGACGGATACCTGGTGTCAAAATCATGGCTTCAAGCTAAATGCCAAAAACTGCATAGTCATCCCCTTTGGAAAAAACAAAGTACCCGCAAACTGGTAGTCCCCTAAATACAGAAAATGTAATAAGGGATCTGGGGACCCAAGTAGATAGTAATTTCTTCTTTGATAATCATATTGCCAAGGTGGTTAGAAAATCCTTCTATGTGGCCCACCTAATCACAAAAGGGTTCGCATCTAGAACAAAAGATGTCATTGAGCCCCTCTACTCATCACTCATCAGACCCATCATAGAGTACAATGGCCCATTTGGGATATACCTTACAAGACACCTGCAACAGCTGGAAAGACTTCAGAAGTACCTCACCAAGAGGATTTCTGGCCTCAAACAGATGCCCTATGCAGCTCGACTGAAGTAACTCCAGCTGTACTTGATTGCATACTGCTTACTCAGAGGTGATCTCTGCCTGACATACAAGGCCATGCCCAACCCAGAATTGATGGACATGCTCCACCTAAAAAAAAACAAATCCCCGGGAGCCACATGCTCTAGGGATCTAAACCTCACCACAATGATAAATAAGACATGTTGGAGGGATAGGTTCCTGTCCCAGAGACTCCCCATGCTTTGGAACAGGATTCCAATCTACAGGGTCTATATTAGATTCTCGAAAGCTGGCATTGTCAAATCTGACATTGCCAACATGAGAACAGTGAAACTGCCAAACATTGAACAAGTAAACGGAAATCTCCATAAGGGGAGATTTCCATTTACTTCAATGTAGTGCAGTCTTGGAGTTGGTATATTTAAGTGGGGAGTGGGGGGGGGGCACAGGGGGGCTTGCCCCCCCCCCTGCCTACACCGTTTAGTGTTTTTTTTTTTGTTTTGTTTTGTTTTGTTTTTTTTTCTGAACATTCGATGTTTTAACAGTTCAATCACTAAAGGTCGACCTTTAGTGATTCGAACTGTTAAATATTTGATGTTCTAATATAACCCAATCTACATTAGGCAGAGCCCCTCACTAACACTCTCTTCAAGAGAAACCTTGACGAGTGGATGGGAAACAGAAAATTTATCCCGGGGATCACTGCAGTAGCTCTGCTGGACAGAGGCACAAGGAACTAATGGCTCTGTTGGACAGAGGCACAGGGAACTAATCTAAGAGGGCGTCGAAAGCCAACACATTCTAGCTAGGCTTATAGATGCCCTCGGGCAGATTGCCTATGAAACTATGAACCCATACTGCTAATAGAATTTTAGTCAACTCAGCCATAGGCATGACTTTATTCCTCTGTCGCTCACGTGGGCATATTCTCTTCACTTTTAAACAGACAGACATTAATAGTGAAGCCTTTTGTTAATGAGCAGGATTCTGCTGAACTCTTGCAACCTCATTTTGTACCTTGCTGTGCTGTTGAGGAAGCAAGAATTTTGACTCATGCAAATGGAAGATGCATAAATTACAATGCCTTAATGATTTAACCATGTAGGTGTTTTGTTAGGGGTAAGAATTATTTGCCTTTAATCTTGGTGTTTGTTGGAATTACTGTTTGGTATGGTATCCTAAAATCTGAGAGAGAATGTGCATTCCTTCTTTCACCTGTGGCAGCTTGTGTAATACGCCACACTTCATTGTGGAATCAGAAGTTAAAAGTTAAAAGTTCTCCATTGTTTTCATTTTTAGCTAAAATGAATACACGACTGTCTTTCTGCACGTTGTTGGGGGGGGGGGTATGTTTAGTGTTTTGTATCTGTGTGCAGTTCCCGTCACTGTGACATTTTTGTGTGAATTATTCACAAATAGTGAATATGCAGCTAAAGACTTTGCTTGGAGAAAATAGGATAGCGATTTATCTACCTTGCAGTATCACTGGGGAGTATTTTGACTCTCAAGGCTTTGAGGCAGATTTTATCCTTAAGTTCTAGAGGCATATGAAAGAGAACTTTAAATCCTGTACAGGTTCAAGACATGGCTTCTGCTACATGTGGACACCATTTTTTTTCTCCTAGATTACAAAGGACACTTCATTAAACTATTTTATTGAACTGTATACTGATAATTTGCTTAAAAATAATCAAATAGTTGCTGAATTTAAGCAATGGCAAACTGCTAAAAGAAAAAAATGAGCATTTAGACTAAACTGTGTGGTTTCATTCTGCTGTTGTAAACTTATTTTTTCCAGAGTACCATGTAATGATAATAAGGGGGTTAAACGACTAGCATTTGTTCTTCTTAGTAAAGTGCGGAGTCTGCATGTCCTCCCCGTGGTCGAGTGACGTTAAAGACATGCAGGTAGGTGCATGCATGAATGGGCATGCCTTCTTTGAAGGTTGGGCATCGGGCTGGCACCTCGGCACCATAAAAATCCCCTGCCAGTCATTAGCAGATGGGAGTTCCGCTGTGGCGACCCCTAACCGGGAAAAGCCGAAAGAGTAGTGTGTTTGTATTTGTGATGCAATAAAGTTAAGCTCCCTACCATTTTCAGGAAAAGCAAACTTTACAGGGCCCAAAGTAATGAACACAAATGCTTACACTGTATTCATAACTAGTAATAAGCAATGAACATAAAAATGCTTGCGTATACTGTACTCGGAGAACAGTCAAAAGTACTGTTTTTTTTAAAATAAGCAGTGAATTGTCACATAAGCAGTATTAAAATGTTAACTTTATTGACGATGTGGGTCAGATAGAGCTAGCTATATTTTTCTTGGGGCGGGCATATTTTTGTAGAAACAAGTTATGTAGTATGTTCAATTTTTGAGCAAGTATGATTTTTAATGATTTATATAGAGTGATCATTATGATAGAATACTAAGCCAGCACTGCATAAAAATATGCTTATGTCAAAAGTTATAAAGTATAACCAAGTAGGCCATACAAATTGATCCTTGATGATCTGAATTAGAGAGCTATGTTTGAATGATAATCTTCAAGCTGGGAAGAACTATTTTCTGACAAGTCTGCCCTGTGATGCTCTGTCATACTAATTTATCTTAGTTCATTGCAGTGCAGTTGGATTAGTAATGGTCAGCTGTGCTTCTGTAGTACTATTACTCTTTCTGAAGCCGTATCAATGCTTACATGCTGTAGTCTGATCAGTAGACAGCAGGTCTTCAAAACAGAGTTCACATCTTTTGCAACGCTGTGTCCATTCCAGAGGTCTTAAACAAAAGTATGTTTTTGTGAAGTTGGAGGGCATCCCCTCTACATGCATCTGCAATAATATTTTTTGGAATAACTTAAACAATTCCTCATTTATTGGATGTTGGCACCTTCCCTTGTGGTAAATGTTGTAGTTGTAAGCAGATAGAATGTGTTTTTGATAGGATTAAAATTTATTTTCTGTTTGAATAAGACATTTTCATGCAATACTGAGGGTATTAGTTATGCTTTTAAATACCTTTGTAACCTGTTTTATATTAGGGAAACTAAGACGGCTTTTAAGTTTAGACTGCATTAACAAATTAGACATGTTAAAAAAACAAAAGCTAGAAAGTTCAGTTGCTATGCATTTTAAGCAGTCTCTCCAAAGTAATGCTTTATTACAAGGTACAGTTTTAGAACAGGTAGGGTAAAGTTTGGTGAGGATAATTTCTTTATACAACAGTTTTTCTTTAAGTAAGCAATGTGAATTTTAAAATACAGCACTCTACCACCAAATGGTTTGAATGCAGAGTGTATTTGGAAGTGTTTGATTTAATTAATTGTTTTAACTAATTTGTTGTAATGAATGTGGCTTTAATTGTTTTTAACATTTTGTTATATAAGGGTTGGTTATGTATTCTTGCTTTTACTCTGTAAAGGCTTTTGCTGAGGTGCTAGAGGTTAATAAAATTGTTTTCTAAAGTCGGTAGTCTTGTGGTCGTATATTCCATAGACCTTGCATGTTTTCTGCCTGGCATGTGAACAACTTGCAAAAGTAAGACTCATAATTTTTTGACACTTGGTTTAAAAAAAGGTTGCCCGTCCCTGGTCTAATTGGTGGTAATTTATTTTTTGACCTGTTGCCTATTTCAAGAAGCACAAGATTAGAGTATTGCTAATTTTCTTATAAATCCTTAAGGCAATGGGAATTGTGTTTGGTAGCTGTAGATCTACATTTTGTATTTGAAGCACTTGTAGATGTTTACCTAACACCTATGTGTTTTTGTCTTCTAGTTGGATACTCTGCTGTAGCAGTTAATCATGTTGCTAACTTTGAAAAAGAAACAAAAAAGGTAGGTGCTTTTTTTTCTGTGTCCTTCATATACTTCACTTTTTCAAACTACACAATAAAATTAAAAAGGTTAGACAGACTGAACGGGAGTTGAGGAGGCAGTTAGCATAGCAAGGATTTGATCACAGTGATAGAGCAGCATGAGCAGTAAGTAATCAAAGCTGACATCAAGATTGAAAACTAGTTCTCACTCTGAATCAGAACGTGCATCTTTGTAAAGGCAGAAAAGTGCAAGTCTCCGAGCTAGGTACAGATTACGCAAACTCAGATGGCTGGTGTAACAAACAGTCATCGAAGTAAGCCTGTGGGGCTGGCTTAATTTCTTTGTCATAAGTTGACTTTATAGTACATAATACATTTTTCTGCTTGACAAGTAAACCTTGTGTCTGCACTGAAGAAGTCTTATACTGAAACCAGTTTGCAACATTTTGTGTCTATTTATTGTTTCTACAATAAATAGAGATTGATACATCACCTATTTTGTGCTAGCCATTTTTATTGTGATACAATTAAAGAAAACCATAATATAATTGTGGATTTAGTCCTTAAGTACCAAGGACCAAACTGGCTATATGTGGACCAGCTGCATCAGATTTGCATCATCAGCCTTGTAAATGGAAAGGATTCTCAAGTTTATGGGCAGACGTTAAAAGAAAAAAAAAAAGAGTGCTAACAAACACTGACTTGGGCTGAAAGTAACCTTAAATATGTTCAGCAGTGTGTGTGTGTGTGTGTGTGTGTGTGTGTGTGTGTGTGTGTGCATTTCAATTTATAAAATTACCTTTGTTTTAAGTTTTTTACTGTAGGTAAACTGCACTGAACTTGGAAAAAAATGTTATCTACTACTTTCTTGAGTGAATCTGCCTGCATAGCTATACAGGAAAGTAATGCCAGCCGGTACTTGGTGTGATCATGTGTTCCTGGTGGAGTTTTACCCTTCCTCTGCCAGGAGTTAACAGTGCTGCAGATTAAGCTGCCTCTCTGTTTCCCAGGGTATGTGAACTAGCATTCACCTTCCACTCCGCCTGTCTTATGAAGTTTCTCATTCATCTAGGTTACTTATCATTCCCAAGTCATATTGTTGCAATCAGGAAGTTATCTATCCTTGCCACAGAGAAAGCACTTCCAAGCAGTTTATGATCTTTTGATAATTCTTTGGGGTCGAAATGTTTATAAGGTTGAGGGGCTGAGGATTTCTGTATTACAAAGGTGTGTTATAAACTCACTTGCTACAGGAACAAGTAAACTGAAACAAATACAAATTACTGGTGCAGATGGACAACCCCCATCTGTGACCCTTAAGATAGGGAGTTGATTAGTAGCCACATGGATAACATTGGGCCTGCCATTTGGAGTAGGATGGTTAAGTGGCAGTGAGCTTGAAGGAAGAGGAGAGAGTTTGTCACAGCATAAGTGTTCCTTGGCACAAGCCAGATGCTAGTTATAGGCTTGTTGGGAACAGCTGGGTTCATCAAGCCCTGCATGAAGCATCCTAGCCCGTACTAAGGAGGGGGTGCTGAGGCACCCAGAAAAAGCACAGGGGTAGCCTGTAGTGTGAAGGTTGTGATGTATATTTCTCCCTCGCTCTCTCTAAGATAAGAGCCATTTTGGAACTGGGGAGAAGGGAGAGTGGCCGTTGGCAGTGCAGCCTTGAGACAGTGTAGGCATGATCCTCTTTTTGTGTGCGTGTGTGCGTGTGTGTGTGTGTGTGTGTGTATATATGTGTATGTGAAGTGTACTGAGCCTTAACCAACATTTAAAAGTGACATACATTAAGCCGTTATGCTGCTGGGGAGCAGAATGGGTAAAGTAATGCTGGGTGCCTGGCATTCCTCCGGTATTATGATTGGTCCTTTGTGGGGGGGAGGGGATAAAATTGGCAATTAATCTGCCGGCCAGTATGTTGGCAATATTTGTTAGCTCAGTATAGGAGGTACCATTGTGCAGTAACTCAGAGCAAACCTGGGTATTGCCATGGAGATTCTTGATATAACTGTAGAAGGCTTTGTGGTTGTTTTTAGTGTCTGTCACAATTCTGCCTTCATAGCTGGCTTTAGAGGTTTTGATGAGGAATCTCAACTTTTTGTTGAAGCTAATAAGGGTGTTTTTCCAGTCTTGGGACTTCAGCTTTTTCTGCAACAGTTTCTTCTTTCTGTTGTAGAGTTTTTATTAATGGCAGGGGACCACCAGATTGGCTTCCTTTTTTTGGAGAAGAGCATCTTGGTTCTGTTGGGTATGGCTAGTTCCATGCATTTATTTACGTGTCCGTACAGTGCATTGGTGTATGATTCGGCAGTCCTGCATCTATTTTCCATTGACATGGGTGCTGTGAAGTTATCCACCTCTGTTTTTAGGAGCCCAAAGACAGCTTTGGTGAAATTTTTCATGGTGGTTACCATTGCGGGGGATGTGGGTGAGATGTGGATTTCCATGGTGATTAGTTTTTGGTTGGATCTAACCAGGGAGGAATTGACTGTTGGTGTAGAGCAACAGTTGCCCATGTTAGCAGTAACCAGGTCAAGGATGTTGCTTCCCCTAGTGGGGGTAAGAATGAGCTGGTCCAGGGCATTGGAATTGGCATTGGTCCAGGAAGCATTGATCCAGTGTATTGGTGCATGAGTAGTTTTCCCACTTGATGGAGAGGTAGTTGAAGTCACCTAGTATGAGAGTGTTGGGCTGCACCCTAATAGTTTCCAAGGTACTTAGGAATGTGGAGTGAGAGTCTTGGGACATGGTTGGGGACCTGTAGCAGGCTACAACCTGAATTGCCATCTTACACAATGTTAGTTGTACCTGAAGTATCTCAGATGCGTTATGCTGGGCTACTAGTCTGGAGGTGTGCATATCCTTTATGAATATGGAGACACCACAGCCTTTGGAGCTTCGGGTCCATGTTCTGGACTATATATTTGGTTGGATCCACTTTAAACAAAGTTGTTAATCCACCACAAACTGATCAAACTTATCATAACTTCTGTTCATAGTGGAGTGTTACTTTACTCTAATTATGTTAACCATGGTCCTAATCATACCTCTACCACTGATAAATATACTCTAATTAATAGTAGCTCCATAACCCCTTCCAAGCCAGCAAACTCTCTTCTCATAGCACATCTTAATATACGCAGCATTAATAATAAAATCTCACACCTCCATGCCCTACTAGATGTCCACCAATTTGATATCCTATGCCTATCTGAAACTTGGCTTAAACCCACAATCAAAGATAATGAAGTTACCCCTCCTGGTTATAATATCATTAGAAATGACCATACTACCAAAAAGGGAGGAGGGTTTGCAATCCTCTACAAAACCAAACTCCAAATTAGCACCATTGGCCTTAACCCATGCTTAGACAACAAAGCTGAATTACTTATCACTAAACTTCAGGTCAACCCTAATAAAGCTATAAATGTCATCTGCCTATACATACCACCAGGAAACAATATTAATACCCTTGAAAATATCCTGAACTGGCTTACTATCAACCTCCCTCAGGAAACTATAATTTTAGGTGACCTCAATATTGATTGGCAGTCCTGTAATAGTTCATACCCTTCTACCCACATTAACCTATATCAACTCCTCTACCAGAACTCACAAACCCAACAACAAAGAAACTATCTTGGACTGGATACTTACTAATAATCCTCTACATACCTACAAAGTAGGGACCCTCCCAGATGATCTAAGTGACCACTCCCTAACCTATTTTATTAGATCTAAAACCAACCTTACTCATCCCAACATTGCCAGAACTGTTCGCTCCAAAAAACATTTTAACCACGATCTATTCCTTACAGAACTTAAACAATGTAATTGGTCACCACTGAAACATCTTCCACTTGATGAAGCTGTTGCATATTTTAATTCCACATTCTTATCCATCCTGAACCACCATGCCCCATTACGTTCTATTAGATGTAAAGCTAAACCTGCACCTTGGCTCTCAAACACTTCAAGGCATAAAATCCATCTGAGAAACAAAGCCTGGGTGAAATGGCGTTCTACCAAAAACCCATTAGATCACTTAATTTTCAGACAACTAAGAAATGATACTAAAAAAGCCATAGTGCTAGATAAAAATAACTTTTACCTCCAAATACAGCAAACCCATCTTAATAAACCTCAAATGTTCTGGAACAGCATTAACAAACTTCTTCATCCAGGACAATCAGTCACCCCCAACCCTCTAGGCTCCAACCCAGATAATCCCATTCACACTGCCAACTCCTTTAACTCCTTCTTTACCAATGCCATCCAATCTCTTGCTAGCCATCTTACACCAGACACCGCAAACCTGCCTAATTCTTCTGTAAATCCACCTCCTTTCTTTCTATTGCAACCAGTGTCTACTTCTACTATTTGTTCTCTTCTAATAAAACTTAAACCTTCCACCCCCTCAGCTGACCAACTCCCAGCAGAATACCTTCAAATAGGAGCCAAATCTATAGCCTACCCTATATCCATTCTTATCAACAGAACCATTAGTGAAGGACATATCCCGACCATCTGGAAAATTTCTTATATTATTCCTCTACACAAAGGTGGGAACTCAAATGATTTCTCTAATTTTCGTCCCATAGCCTTGCTATCTCCCCTGGCAAAAATTATGGAAAAATGTATTCAGAAACAACTTCTAAACCACCTTCTCCAAAATAAGCTACTGGCTAACTGTCAACATGGCTTCAGACCTTACCATAGTACCACCACTGCCCTGCTATCTTTTACAGACTGTATTAACAATAATCGTAACAACGGCTTTCATTCCTCTGCAATATTCGTTGATTTATCCAAAGCCTTCGACATGGTTCATCACCAGCTGGTCTTGCATATCATGCAATCTCTGTCCCTTGACCCATTAACCATCAACTGGTTCAAATCTTACCTTAACAGAAAACAAGCAGTACTCTGGCACAATAATCTTTCAAATCTCCTACCTATCTCCCTTGGTGTCCCTCAGGGCTCCATATTAGGGCCACTCCTATTTTCCATCTATATTAATGATCTTCAGTCAGCAATTCCTCATTCTACCTGCATTCAGTATGCAGATGACTCCACTATTATCTGCTCCGCTACCTCTTAAATTGAACTGCAAACCATAACCCAGAACGCATTTAACACTGTGGAACAATGGTTTACAAACCGCTGTCTCCTCCTAAATCCCAAGAAAACAAAACTACTACTCCTCTTCTCCCCAACATGTAAGTCCACCCCCATAGAATTTACACTTACATCTAACAATGGCACTGTTATCTCTCCAGACCCAACTACCAAGCTCCTAGGAATAACTATTGACAATAACCTCAACTTTGACACACATATTAACAGTACAATAAAAACAGTCAACAAGAAACTTGGATCCCTCTATAGAATCAAACCCTTTCTTACTCCAACAGCCAGGACTGCTATAGCCAGAACTCCTCTCATTTCGACTCTACTCTATGCCTCACCCATCTATACAAACCTTTCTAAAACCAGCATTCACAAGCTGACTGTATCCTGTAATAATATTTCCAGATTTGCTGCTGCCTCTCCTTTCCGAGCTCACCACTGTCTAAATCTTATACAACTCGATTGGTTAGAATTTCTGCAGCATCTTCATTTTTCACAGCTTACTATTGCCCATAAAAGAATGTATCAACCCACTAATACTCCTATACTCTCAAGCCTACTTACCCTCTACCATAATCCTAAAAACTTACGCTCTGCTAATAAACTATTGTTTAACACCAGCAGAGCTAACAATGTAGCAGGCGACTCCCTCTTCTGTAACACCGTTGGTAAGCTATGGAATCTTCTACCCGCTGAACTTACAACTCTCTGCTCTCATAAACTTTTCAAAAAGAAGCTCAAGCTTCATCTGAAGAAACACTGGTTATGTTCCTGTATTATCCCTGACTAACCGCTGCTTCTTCTCCCTACAACCACCTGCATCAACTACCCTTCCCTTCTAAAGCTGCTTACTATGAATCCTGTGACTGAATTCTTCATATTTACTTCTTTATTATCATCATTGTTTAACTGCTTTACCGAAAGTATACATTGCATATATTCTTCTGTAGACTTTTTCATGACCATATTTTAAATGTTTTTTTCTATTATTCTGTAGACTTTTTCGTGACCATACTTAAAATGTTTTTTATTATATTTTGTTCTATTCTATTTTTGGTCTATCATATATTGTTTTGTTTTGCACATGGAGCTTTTCTCCCCGGGCCTCTACTGAAAATGGACATATATCCAGCTAGACTAGCCCGGTCAACAAATGTAAAATAAAATAAAAAAAATAAATAAAATAAATGGCAGCCATCTATCTATAAATGTTTGTTTCTTCCCTGTTATGACTGTCTCCATCTTGTCTTCTCTCCTCTGTCAATGATATCAGGTCCCCATTGTTGTTTTTGTGTTTTGTTTTTATGTTAATCCCCCCTTCCCT
This sequence comes from Protopterus annectens, assembly GCF_019279795.1. Lineage (NCBI taxonomy): Eukaryota > Metazoa > Chordata > Ceratodontiformes > Protopteridae > Protopterus > Protopterus annectens. The sequence continues at coordinate 1,134,034,241 of NC_056748.1, read as the reverse complement.
GCTAGGGTTATTGATGGTAATACTGTATGTCCAGTATCCCAAAAGGAAATTCTCCCTCCTGAGTTCTAGATTGTTATTCCTGCCACTGTTTTACTAATGGATTGCCTAATGAGGACAAACCTTCACAGGACCAAAACATTTTCCCATTCTGCATGTGCATTTATACCTTCAGCAAGTTCTTGACTGTGCAGAATAAGTGGGCTTTTAATTTAGCTGGCATACAAAAACAGTTGTGTAAACATTCCCATGCAAAGGTAGAAAATTTTTGTTGCTTCATTGCTTTGCCAGGAAGTACACAGATTTCTTGCAACTGCTTGTCTGTTAATTTGTTAAACACATTTTCCCATTCCATGCTCCATTTTTCTTTTATTGGCCTGCCTCACACTTCATGTTGTGGTATAAATAAGATATGAGACTGTTCTCAAGTTCTTTGTTTTGTATAGTGTTCAGTATCCAAAGATTAGGTGTCTGAATCAGTTGATAGTCTGATTTGTCTGCTGTAACCCAGATAGTGTTACTAATCTCACGTCAGTTCTCCATAATGTTTTTCCAGATTATGAGGAAGATTACATTCCTGATGTGTATCCTTCCACATTCTCTCATTACTTATCCGTAGTTCCCTGTTTTCTCCATTCACCTGCTGCTGTTCCCTGTCAGTCATTTTGATTGCTTCCTAATGACGGTAGATCTGTATTCCATTTGTTCAGGTTTTTCCTCAAATAATTTTGCAATGTTCTGCTTTAGCTCCATTAGAATGCCTTGTAATCATTTCCCCAAGTTCTTATCCCATCAAGCTTCTAGTAGATATGTCTTGTTAACCAGGGATATTTTTATTTGGTATCTTTGCATTTAATCTTAAGTTTGGGATTAGCATTTGGCATATAACTGCAGTCTCGGGGCAGTGATGCAATTAATTGTCTTATTGCTAACACGTCTTTGGTTTTTGATAGGACCAGTTTTGACCAGACTACCCTTGGCTGTTCTCAAGTCCATAAGAAATGTCCTGTCCAGTTACAGAATTTAGTTAAGTCCTTAGCCTGTGAGGCTCAACAAAAGACCTGCCCCAAATATAGTACAGAAGGAAGAACTTGTCAGGTCAAGGCCTGTACTCTGCAATTCAAGTTCTTCCAGTATTGTACTTAGCCTTGACTGACATGTAAAATGTCCCCGTATGAGTCGGCTAGAGAGCCATTATAATGGTTTCTTAACCGTACATCCCCCAAGTATGTCTCTTGTCTAAAAATTGTGATTTGTGGGGCCACAGTCTGTATTTTAGAGGTATCTGACATGCTAATTCTAATTGCCTTGATTTTCCCAGTGTTCATGTTATATCCAGACAATAAACTAAAATGGTTCAGTTTTCCTAGTAAGCTGGAGGGAACTCTTTCAGGTTTAGTTATCATCAGATTAATGTCAGCTTATAAGGCAAGTTTTAAATTTAAATTTCCTTATTTGAATCCCTGTTATGTTGGAATCTCTGGTATATCTTGGACCAAGGGTTCCAAGTCGATTGCAAATAATTGGGTGGGTGGGAATCCCTGCCTGCTCTCTCTAGTTAGTGCAGCTTGCTCTTATAATGTGGCAATCCTTTTGACCATTACTGCTGCCTCTTCATAAATTGCTTTCAATGGTAGAAGCCAACTTTCTGGTATCCCAACTTCTGCTAATACTAGAAACAAGACTACTCAACTTAGTCAAATGCTATCTTCGCATCCAACCATATTACCACTGCTGGAAGTTTGTTCTGCTGTGCCTCATGCATTGTCATAAGGGTACAGATTAGATTACCATAAGTTTGATACCCTTTGAATCCCTGTTGATCTAAGTGCCTTATTTGAGACAATAGTTCATAGAAATACCTAGCCAATAAGCCCATAAAAACTTTGTAGTAATGGTTTAATGTTGTAATGGGGCAGTATGAATTTGCAAGCTGTGAGTTTCTTCCTTCCGTCCTTGTAGATAGTAACTACTAACCCTTCTGCCTAACTCTTATTTTGTTTGTGTTTTTAGCATCCTTCACTAATCTCCATACTCTATGGGTTATGCAGTCAGTATCAGGAGATTTTTCCCACTGGTTGATCTTAAATTATCCCCCTGAATTCCTGTTTTATGATTCCTCTGGTTAAACTACCATGTTGCTCTTGATAGTTGACAATATGCAAGACCAAATGTTTTTAATTTTTTTTTTAAATTGTGGGGTATTTACATTGTATATTCCTTTTACTTCTGCTTGCTGTAAATGTATCCTATCGCCATCATGTTTCTATATCTCTGAAGAAAGCTTTCTGAAATTTATTTTTTCAACTACAGATAATCAGGAGTTTTCTGTGAAGCTTTTTAAGCCTGTCAGGATCATTACCCTCTTGCCGAGTTTCTCCCTGTTTTGGTTAATGAAATGCTTGTAGTTCTCTCTAAGTTTGTCTTTTATTGTATCCCATACATCTGCAGCAATTTGACTTTGTGATAACAGTTTGCTTTAATAAATTCTTAAAGTGGTCCTTAGTTAAATATATAGGAAATAGCAAGTGTTTCAGTCTGTGGGATTCCTGTAGGAGGGCAGTAATGGTCAACATATGTGCACAATCAGATATCCTAACTGGGACTGACCACAGTTTTTTTTTTTTTATGCTCTTAGTGTGACTACTTTATTTATTTGAGACCAACACTTGTGTCTTGGTGAAAAGTGAGTATTTTTTTGGTGTGTCAAAAATGATCTAATGTTGCCTTGATCAGTTAATCCCGTCATTCAACAACAAGCCAAACATTTCTTCCCTTTTTGTCATCTTTGCACTCTCTCTATCCCTTCCTCTGTGAAAGTTGTGTTCCAGTCTCCTAAAATTAATAACATCCCCACTTGGAATCCTAAGTATATCTATACTTTTCTAAAAAAACACAAGTGTCTTACACGGGGACAAATAGAATGCAGCCATTGTTGTTCTACTTCCTGGGATATTGCCTTGCACAGCTGCATACCTTCTAATTTGTCCATTAATTTGTTTTATAACATTCATGGATAAATTATTTTGTTTTAAAATTGTTATACCCTCATCTGTCTAGCCCTTCCTAATAACTCAGAACCACTTCTAACTTCTTGTGTTCATCCCCCATGCATCCCTTGCAAAGCTGTAAGAGCTGCCTTGTCTGTCTTCACCTCACTGAATACCCTAACTCGCTTTATCAGGTGTCAAACCACTGACGTTCCATGTTATAACGTTTAACCTAGTCAGTTTATGTTCATCATGCACTTATTATTTTGCCATACATGGAGTTTTATTAACAATTATATATATGCTTACACTTCTACAGCCTAATTGCACCCCCCCCTAAGCCCTGATAAGATTTCACCCTCTAGCAGTTGTACTTTGCAGCTTTCCGTGCTACCTCTCTCCATTTTGATGACTGCTGTCTATCTCTCCAGTACTGATAAACCCCTGAAAATGTTTGTTTAACCCCAGCCATATAGATTTTTAACTTTTGCTGATAGTTATGAGTTGTTCTACAATTAAACTTAAACTATGTACAGTATATATTTGACTTTGCATTTCCAAGACAGAAATGTTGGCTCTTAAGCGCTTTCTCTGTCCAACTCCCAGGTGGTTTTCCATCAGTGGCAGTGAGACAGTATCGGGATGGCACCAGCCAAACAAGTTACAAGTAGTTTTTATGTATGTGGCAAGGTCAGGCTCCCCTAGTCTTAAATCTATTAATTGTCTGGATCTTTAAAGCCTGCATGTATTAACCAAATTGAAAGCAAACAAACTACAAGTGGCTGTCAGTAGATTGTGAAGCTAAGCTACTTTTAATTCTGATACAAGTTGTACCATTCATTTGCAACCTATAGGGGTGATAGGTTTCAAGCCAGTCTTGTGGAATAAGTTGTTATTCCATCTGTTTATTTACTTGTATCTGGGTCATGCCAGCTGTCATGAGCTCCTCAATATGACCGTACACCCCATGTCAAGAAATTTAAACTCCTGTCAAAACACAGCTTATCAGCAGTGCATATGGTGAATATTTACTCTTCAGTGCTTTGCTAAAATCATATGTTCATCCTATTGATCACTACTGCAGTAGCCTTGGCTATATGGGTTATATACTGCCAAGGATATAACAGCTGGTCAGCTTCCAAAGCTTCGGGGCACCTTCCACACCCCCCAAACCATCAGTCAGTTTGAGGTGAGCTGATTAAAATGATTGGTTTTGGCGCCAAGCCCTTCAGAGCTTTCCTGCCACCAAAGAGTTTGCCTCTCTGAGGCTTTTAAAGATCAGTGGTTGGTTTCTGCTGTTCCTCTGCTGTACAGAAAAGTTCCTTTTCGTCTGGAGGGAGGAGCCTCCATAAATTTGTTCAATAATTTCCTGTTCAGGAAAGCTATTTTAAAGCTAGGCTGGTGTGGGGTCCCTTCAGTGGGCAAGGCAGAGCCACTCTTGTCATTCCTGGGAGAGGAATGAGAGAAGGGTTTTCTTGTTTTATCAGAATGCTGTACCTGCCCTTGTGGAAGTTGCTGCTGCTGCTGTTAATAACACAGCTGGCCTGATTTTCCATGTCAAAAAGAAATGGAAAATTGAAAATCTGCTCCTCCTCAAATTTCCTTAGACAGGAGTATTTTACTGGATCTGGTTCAAGATTTAATTCAGGCTGCTGTTTTATCTCTGCAGTCATCCACGGAGCAAGCAATTTATGTTTTACCTTTTTTGTGCTGGAGAAAGAGGGCAGCAGTGTTGAGTATGCGTAGAAATGTGTTAAATTAATCAATGGCATTGTCCACTGGAGTGGCACAGTAGAAGCAAGTAATCTTGTCTCCTCAGCACAAGAGGTTCCCTCTGCTTGATTCTCGGCTAGGGTGCCTTCGTTGCAGTGCATGCAGTAGGGCTGGCCTGGCGGTGTAGGCTTTGATGTTTGCAGCTGTTGAGGTGACACCCACAATCCCAGTCTCAAACAATGGGGGAGGGGCAGACTACCAGTGGAGGTGTTTTTAGGTGTTGCTAGTAGCGTCATTTGAGTAGCTTGTTGGTGTCATCACTGAAATGTTTTTGCTGTGCACCTAGTTGTATGTAATGTTACCTTTTAAAGTTTGTTGTCTTCGGGTAAGATAATTGAGGTGATGATTACTAAGACTTTCGGTGTGTAAGCCTGATGATAGGATATTGTGTTTCATTGCTTTGTATCCAGACATACTTTGTGTCAAAGTTAATTACTTCTAGTGGTATCTTCATGAGTAACCAAAAAGATTATTTGGAGTAATTTGTTGCTGTTGATTTCAATTCAACCAGTCTGTGTTAATCACCTCTCCTGATAAGATTGTGTTATGAATAGTAGTATTTGAGAGCCAAGAAATTATTCTAGAATGGAAGTAATTAAGCTGTTATTTTAAGTTTATAAATGGAAGTAATGTAATGTAAGAATTAATTAAATATTATGGTGGCAGGCAGTAGTTCTGCAGAGGTAAAGGAAAGGACTGTGGAGTGAGAAGTTGTAGAGATTTGTTTGGAATAAATAGTACATGTTTTTCCTTTTGTTGTAAGACTATCCAGCCTCACATTGTAGCATGGAATTAGTGTCACTTCATCTGAGGTGTGGGGTTTTCACCAAGTTTCAGTAATTGCTGTGATATTAGGTGTTAGAGTTGGATCCAGGTACGAAGTTCAGTGGTTATGTTCGAGAAACTTATGTTCATTTTTTTTTAGCAGTTGGAGAAAGCTGCAGTTAAGTTAGCGTTGTAAAAATTGGGCCAGGATTTGCTTCAATGTCTGCAGAAAGTGAGATGCATATAGAGAAGAAGAACAGCATTAATGAAGGTTTTGAATATTTTGGGTGCAGTTCTTTTCTGTTCTAATGTGGGAGTTTTGTATGTACAAAGGTATTTAACTTCACTTTCATTATTTGTTTTAACTCTCTTGGCCCCTTATGTCTACCTGGAGATTTGATTCCTCTCAGCCAGTTGTCCCGTTCTCTCTATCACCAGGTCAAGCTTGACAGGACAATTATTAAGGTAGTCTGCAAGGTTTTGTTTTCTTCTGCCTTGGTTAGTTTTTCTTTTGTTTTGCCTTGTACACTTTGCTGGCTGTAAGGTGGGGAACATGTATTGGGTTGACTGCAAAGGACATACCTTAGGTCCTACAAGGGGCATTTCCCTCAAGCAAATCCACCCCTACCTTTGAAGCATGAGAGGTGGTTTATATGATCACCACCAGGGAAAAGGCCCTAGAGAGCATACAACCCTCCCCTCTCTGGCTCCTCCAGTGGTGGGTGAGGTGATTGCTACCTGAATCCTTGGTAGCATCCAGTGCTCCCTTCCTCTGCACAAGTATATCAGGTGTACAATGACTACGTGTGGCTAAACTGTAGTGAGTTGTTGTTGCAAACTGACACGGTATTTGTTAGTGGTAGTGAACCCTCCTTGTAAGGTTGCACTGGATTCTGCAAGGCTTCACATTTTCTGGCTAGTATTTTGCAGCTGGGTAATGTCTGCAGTTGCACTATTTTTTTGCAGGTTCGTACATGTTCATTGGTGATTTATGGCAGACCTTCACTAATGGCTTAATGCATATGTCACAATACTTGGTGCCCTCATAAATAAGATTATGAAGTTGCAGTATGCATAGTTAGTGGGTTAAACTTTATGCTAACTGAAAAAAAAAACTTCTTTTCATTCACAATGTTAGGCACATCCTTGCAAGCATCACAGTTCTGTCCAATACAGAAAACAAGTTTATAAAAAAAAAAAAAAAAGGCAACTGTGTGAGTCTCTGTCATTGGGGAGTTCAACTTCCCCTTTAAGAACTTATAGAGCTCTAACTCAACTTTTGCATTTTCTAGGTAGTTTTCAGTAGCTGGTATTGAAAACATTGCCAACATTCTCCAACACTTGTCATATTTTTTTGATGTTTCTTTGCACCTACTAAGCACAGACTCTAAGAACAAATAAAGCTTTGTTGGTAAAAAAAAGTAAACAGAGTTCAAACATAAAGTGGAAATTAGTTGTTTCACCCAATATTTTAACAGGTTTTCTCAGCAAGGTCTTTGAACAAAATGATTACAGTAGTAAAAAGCAGACACTTCACCTTGGTTCATAGGTTCATAGGTTCATACTAGGCTATCTGCCCAAGGGCATTTATAAGCCTAGCCCATAGTTATTTGGCTTTCGCCACCCCTTTAGTTTGAATAAAACTATGCCTATTATTTTGCTGTGCCTCTGTCAAGCAGTGACACTGAAGTAATCCCTGGGGTATATCTGCGATCCCCCATCCATTGGTCAAGATTCCTCTTGAACAAGGCCAGCGAGGTGCTCTGCCTCACATGTACCGGGATTTTGTTCCACAGCATAGGGAGTCTCTGGGTGATGAATCTGTCCCTCCAGCATGTTCTATTCTATTGGTAAAGTTAAGAAACTGCTCCTTTAGTCCCTAGATGCCTATAATCTTCGTCTAGATACAGAGCAGAGTGTTACACTGCTTGTAACAACTTGAAGAATTCCTCTGTCTTTCCTGTGTAAGTACAATAATTCCACTTAACAGTTTGCAGTTCCTCACTTAGAAAGAACATGCCTCTCTTCCTCAGAATAAGAAAGACTTCCTTTTCCTTTTACACAATTTCCTTGGGACTTTTCCTAGAATTCCCCATAGGATTAGCCTTTTATAAAACATTTTTTCTTTGAATTTGTACATATGAAAGAACTGACTGCCCCATCTAGACAATTTATTGCCTTCCACCGTACCTGGAATGACTGGGGTGAAACAACGGTTGGCTTTTTTCAGACTTATTGTTATATTTGGAGAGATCAGCTTTGTATCATAACTCCATGCTACCACTTTTAGGTTTTGGGATAAATTCCAGTTGCCAGCACCAGAAGAATCCATTTTACCTTTTGTTTATTCCAGAAAGTGGTAAGTGTGTGTGTGTGTGTGTGTGTGTGTGTGTGTGTGTGTGTGTGTGTGTGTGTGTGTGTGAGTGAGTATGTACGTGTTTTATCTAGTGATGTTGATGGTGATCATAATCTGTTCGTTGCACGTGACTCTTCTTTTGCTGTACTCCATTTCCATATGTAACGCTAAACTTTGCTAAATCCTATTAAGGGTAACATTCAGAATAAATACATTTCTAGCACTATTTAACACTGTTTATTTACATACATGGGTCCATTGTGCCTCAGATGATCAAAGAAAAAAAAAAATAAGAATGAAACCCTTTGTTCAAAGAATTATTTTTGGGAATCTTATGGTTAAAATTGTAATACTTTTTATCTTTTTGTCTTTCAGGAAATAGCTAAACCATTGTGTCATGAAGAACTTTTTGAGGGAGCCCTGCCAATTGTACAGGTATACTGAAATCCTATGCCTTGCATGGTGATTACATATTGATAATGGGTGTTGCAGATTTTGAACATTACAATTCTCTATCTGCAGTAGCATTTCTCATTATGTGTTGAAATAATTGACCTCCATGACTGTGTAGTAAAATGTCCTACATACTAAGGTAAATGCAAGCAATAACTTTGATAATAACTTTGAATTTAGTGTGTGTGTGTGTGTGTGTGTGTGTGTGTGTGTGTGTGTGTGTGTGTGTATATATATATATATATATATACACACACACACGTCCTACACGGACAGACTCAAAACACTCCAGCTATTCTCTGTCTCATATTGCCTACTTAAAGGTGATCTCCACTTGACTTACAAAGCCATGTCTGACCCAGCTCTGTTAGAAATGCTACATCTAAATAAATCCCAATCCCTCCGCACCACACACTCCAGAGACCTCAACCTTATTACCGCAATCAACAGAACATGCTGGTGGGACAGGTTCCTCACTCAGAGACTGCCCATGCTCTGGAATAGGCTTCCCATACATGTCAAGCAGAGCACCTCGCTGACCCTCTTCGAGAGAAATCTTAATGAGTGGATTGGTAATAGAAAGTTCACCCTGGGGATCACTCCAGTGGCTCTACTTGATAGAGGCACTGGGAACTAATGTCTGGGTCACGATGCCAGGGCACTTCTATGGGCTAGGCTTGTAAAGGCTCCAGGGCCTTTAGTCTAGTAAACACCTATGAACATATATAGACTTTTCGGAAACTCAAAAAATATCGAAGAGACCATATGATAGTTTCCGAAAACCTCAAGCATCAAACAAAAACAGAAATCTACCTTTTTTACGCTTTTGCGGAGGGCAAGCCCCTTTGTGCTCCTCCACCCTGCAATTATATATACCAACTCCTAGATCATACTACAGTGAGGAAAGAGGTAAATTTCCTGAACCTCATTGTATGGCGATCTCCATTCAAAACCTTTGAGTTTTCAAAAACTCAATCATATGCCATGTCCAACCCAGAATTGATGGACATGCTCCACCTAAAGAAAACCATATCCCTTCAAGCCACACTCTCTAGTGATCTAAACCTCACCACAACAATAAGTAGGACATGCTGGAGGGATAGATTCCTGTCCCAGAGACTTCCCATGCTTTGGAACAAGATTCCATTCTACATTAGGCAGAGCTCCTCACTAACGCTCTTCAAGAGAAACCTTGACGAGTGGATGGGAAACAGAAAGTTTACCCCGGGGATCACTTCAGTGGCTCTGCTGGACAGAGGCACAGGGAACTAATCTAAGGGAGAGGCGAAAGCCAGCACATTATGGCTAGGCTTATAAATGCCTTTGGGCAGATAGCCTAATACCTACCTATGAGCCTATATGGTCTCAACCATACGGAGTTAGAGCTTTCAAAACTTGTTCAACTGATAGGGACTGTCGCTCATCTTACTTCACAAGTAGACGAACAGGCGGGGTGGTGTGATAAACTGCTTTTTTATGTAGAAACACATCAGGATGGATAGCACTGTACAAAATGTCAACTAACTGATTAGCTGACAGACATACATGCTTACATCTCAACAGCTTACTACAAAGTGACAGTCAGGCTCGCACGTACTCAGTATTTATACACTTGTGCAAGCCCCTAGAAAGCTTCTTAAAGGTATACATGCTTTTCGGCCCCAAAACTCGGGCCAAACCAAAAAGGAAGGGGGAGCGTCCATATTCATCAAGGACACCCACACCTCCAGGTTAGTGGCAACACATGAAGCATCAGAGACCATCCAGGTGCAACTAACTTTAGGCAAAACTGCTATACAACTGGTAGCATGTTACAGACCACCCTCCCAATCTCAGGAACCCCATTCAGCCTTCCTGAAGACATTGGAGGATATGAATGTCTCACCAAACACCATCATATTGGCAGACTTCAACTACCCTAACATAGACTGGGTGCATTATTCTAGCCCAAACACCCTAGCCCAAAGGTTCCTGGAATTCATAAATTCAAATGCAATGGAACAGCTAGTCACCTCTCCCACAAGGGGAGATAATATACTAGACCTGATCATCACAAACATGGGGACAAAGTGCTCCACACAGGAAGTATACCCCTCACTAGTGAGATCTGACCACAAACTAATCACCCTGGATATACATATCCCACCTCCACCCCCAACACAAAAGACTACAGTGAAAAACTTCTCAAAAGCCGACTTTACACTTCTTAAAACTGAGATGGTATCCTTTAAGCCCACTGGGCCAGTGGAAACCACATCCCACAATGCTGAATCCTTCACAAATGCTTTCTACGGACATCTCCAAGAATGCATGGATCATGCAATCCCAAATAAAACCAAGACCCTCTCCACCAAGGGCAGGCATCCTGTCTGGTAGACCCCAGCCATAAACAAATTGTATAACAAAAGAAGGAAGCTACTGCATGACAGAGCAAAATCCCATAAAGAGAAGGCATCTCTGATCAGCACTAGTAGAAAGCTACGTTCTCTCATAAAAACATCCAAGGCCAACTTTGAGAGAAAAATCGCTATGGACACTAAAGATAACCACAAGGCCTTCTTCTGCTATGTTAGAAACCTGGGCAGAAACCCTCAGATATGCTCAGAGTTAGTTCACGATGACAAAAAATACACTGAACCCACAGATATTGCCAACATTCTGGCAGACAGGTTCAGTGCAAATTTCTCCTCTCTCTCACCCCCAAAAGAAGAAATACTTATCCCAGATGAATGTAATCTCCCTGTCATCTCAGATGTCCAGGTGAGAACCGCCCTCAGCAAAGCTAAAAACACAGCATCAATGGGACATGACGGTATCCCAGGTTGCGTGCTACGTGAACTCCAAGAGGAGCTAAACCCGCACATAAAAATGCTATTTAACCTTAGCCTTACTACAGGATATGTACCTGAACACTGGCGTACAGCAACAATAGTCCCACTCCACAAAGGAGGCACCTCTACAGACCCTGGTAACTACCGCCCGGTCTGCAAAGCTATGGAAAGAATCATTATGGAACTCATAAACAGAGACATTGGGGACTTACAGTCACTTGATCCCACCCAGTTCGGCTTTTTAAAGGGCAGATCCTGCCTTTTGAACCTGGTTGACTTTTTCAAAACAGTCACTAGAGCCATTGACTAGGGCAAAGCAGTCCATACAGCCTACCTGGACTTGGCTAAAGCTTTCGACACAATACCTCACTCAGGCATCATAGACGAGCTCAACAGCTTAAATGTAAATCCATATGTCACAAGATGGGTTGCAAACTGGCTAAAGGATAGAACTCAAAGTCAAAATCGCTGGAGCCATGTCAGACTCAAAGCCAGTCACAAGTGGTGTCCCACAGGGCTCTGTCCTGGGACCCCTCTTGTTCGGCATTTATTTCTCAGATGTGAAAGCAAACATGGGAGGGTTGTGGCTGACAAAGTTCGCAGATGACTGCAAACTAGGTGCCATAGTCTATACACCAGCTGACACACACATCCTACAGAAAGGCCTCACTGAAACGGATAACTGGTGCCGGAGTCATGGCCTTAAACTAAATGCCAAAAAATGTATAGTCATCCCCTCTGGGAAAAACAAAGTACCCACAAATTATTACATAGACAGTAACCCACTGAGTATGGAAAAAGTAATCGGAGACCTGGGGACCCAAGTCGATAGTGACCTCTCATTTGACACCCACGTTGCCAAAGTGGTTAGACTTTCTACCTTGCCCACCTTATCATGAAGGGGTTCACATCTAGATCAAAGGAGGTCATTGTACCCCTGTACTCCTCCCTTATCAGGCCCATGCTTGAGTACAATGCCCTATTTGGTATGTACCTCACCCGGCACTTGCAACAGCTAGAGAGACCCCAAAAGTACCTCACCAAGAGGATCAAGGGTTTCCAACATATGTCATATGCTGCCAGACTAAAGAAACTCCATCTCTATTCAGTAGCATACCACCTACGCAGAGGTGATCTGTGCCTGACGTACAAGGCCATGTTCAATCAGGAATTGATGGACATGCTCCACCTCAAAAAATCCAAATCCATCAGAACCACGAGAGCTAAAGATTTAAACCTCAGCACAAATATGAATAGGACATGCTGGAGGGACAGATTCATAACTCAGAGGCTTCCCATACTCTGGAACAGAATCCCAGTTCATGTTAGGCAGAGCCCCTCACTGACTCTCTTCAAGAGAAATCTTGACGAGTGGATGGGAGATCGTAGGTTTACCCCAGGGGTCATCTCTGTGTCACTACTAGACAGAGGCACAGTAAACTAATTCTATTATGTAAGGGGGTCTTCACTGTGTCACTACTAGACAGAGGCACAGTATTCTAAATCTATTCTGTACACTTTTGTACCATTCCATGGGGTGGCGAAAGCCACATCACTATGGCTAGGCTTATAAATGCTCCAGGGCAGATAGCCTAGTACTAAACTATGAAACATGCATATTGAGCTACATCCTCCTCCTTATATAAATTGCACCCAGTATTTGACAGAGACATGCGGTTGTGTAGACAGTAAGAAATAAACACAACACTTATGTCCTTATTTCCAAGTTGCCGTGTTTCTGGAACATGGTCTAGAAATGCAACCTGATCTAGTGATATAGGAGTGAGTACTGGGTTTAGCAACAGGAAAAGTCATCGGTGAACACACAGATTGTGGAACTTTCGGGATTCTTCACTGGAACATCTTCTGGAACTGGAACGCTGGATAACTCACTCTGAACATAAACTCTTCACAACACCAATCCGATCAAAACCTTTGGACGTCTGCATCCTCTGTGTGGACTCGACCACGGAAGTCCAGGAATCTTGTTTAGCTGAAGTGGTTCTCTCTGTTAATGCGGCTCAGTACTATTACATACAGAACAAGATGAAAGGACTCTGAACTGGTAAACAAGTGACCAAATATAACTGACTTCTCATATCCTGAATTTACACTTCATGGGATTCAGCTTAACTTCATGTGCTCTTTCCAGAACTTTCTTGAGGTTTCTGTCATGCTCATCTTCACCATAACCTCCTACTACTAGAATATCATCTACTATAATAGCACACAGATACCTAGAAAACATTTGCTCCACTGGACGCTGGAAGACTTCACTGGCAGAATTTATCCCAAATGGCATTCTCAAAAATCTGTACCTGCCAAAAGGAGTGCTGAAAGTAGTTAGCAATGAGAATTTTTGATCAAGCAGTATTTGCCAAAATTAACTTTCTGCATCCAAGACAGAAAAAACAGTGGCATTTGACATAAGAGCAGCAACTTAAACTGTATGCATTGGATGATGAGGTCTTTTCAGTGCTTTGTTTAAATCTCGTGGATCAATACATATTCTGATATCATCTGAGGTTTTCCTATGAGCTACGACCATGGAGGATGCCCTTTCAGTAGGTTCATCTACTGGACAAATTACACCTTGCTGCACCATTTTATCTAGCTCTGCTTTGACTCTGTCCTGCGTGGCTATTGGAACTTTTTGGGCTGGTCTGACAACTGGACTGACCACAACTGGTAGTTTGCTTAGTTTGTCTTCAAAAATATCAGCAGAGGTAGAAAAAATAGAATGGGTAAAATTAGAATGGTAGGCTTTTAAGGTAACATGGTGGACTTCCTTGTTAAATGAAAACAGTCCCATTTTCAAACATTCTGAGGCTTAATAATGACTGAACATGCCTCCTGACCACATAAAATTGCAAGTCATAACTGTTCCCAGCAAAGTAACATGAAAGCATTACTGAACCCTCATTTTGAATGTCTTCACCACCATAAGCAACCAGCTTCGCACACTTTGCCAAATTAAGCATCTCACCAGCACATACTCTAGCAAATGTTTCTGCTGACATAACATTGCACTTTGAATCTGTAGCATCTTTGAGCTCTGTGGAGGACCCATTTATTTTAACAGTACAAAATACTTCATTCTTTGCCTACAAATTTACTGCATTGACTGTTTTCATTAAGCACTAACACACCATCAACATAGAAAGTAGGGTCTCAGCTTTCTAAATGATCGACTTGTCTCTTTGAATAAAATAATGTCTTATTTGATCTACAAAACCTTGTAAAATGATTCATTTATTGCATTTGTGGCATTGCTGACCAAAAGCTAAGCACTTTTCTCTTTTAGTTTCATGATTTCCACCACAATTACGACAGTTAGCAATGAAACTGGGTGAGGGCCCAATCTTTGAGTTTGCTGACTCACTCTTGTCCTTCACTGAGACTGTGCAAACTCTGGAACTTGCTAGAAAGCTATGGAGTTTCACAGTGACTGTTGCAGGGGTTACAGTTGTTGCCATATGCTTGGACCTGTTTCTTTTAACCATGTGCTGTATATACTATCAACATTATCTTCAGAAGTTACTGGAAGCATGCATTTCTCATTTGTAAGCATGTTTGTATGCTTCTGTGTGAGCTAATACATTTGTCATATCTCAGTGGTCTTATTCAAAGTTTAAATCACTGTCACAAAGCAAAATCTTTCTCACAGCATCATCTTTAATACCACACGTCTGTCTTTTATCAGCTCATCCCTTAAATCACCAAATCTGCACATTTTACCTTTATTTCTCAAAGCAGTTACATATGCTGCAAACGTTTCACCAAGCCTTTCATCTCTTCTGTAAAATAAGTGCCTTTCCATTGTAATAATTATTTGGGGGTTAAACATTTCTCTAAGTTTACGTTTTAAACACTCGGGGTCTTCCCTTGACTCAGCCGGTAACATTATATATGATGGTTTTCCCCTTCTCTTGCAAAGACAGCAGGTGCATACACAGATGAATGCTCTGTTTCTATGGCTTCTGAACCAGCTAGATTAAGCAGAATAACTGCCTTTGTACGGCCATTTTTATCAGAAAATGCAACTTGCATGAAAATATCATACTCTTGCTCAAACACTGTCCAGTATTATCAAAGACAAGAGGTCCTAGTTTTCGAAATCCTTCAGCCATGCCAACAAATTCTGCCTAAGCACACTGAAAAAATGGCCCTTGAAATTATGTACGAATATGCACACACAGCCAGTACTCCTAACATTAAAGTACACAAGAAATTCTTCGAAATACTGTACTTTGCAAAATATGTTTTGAAATGGCTGTACCTTAATGCACAAACTTGCGAACACTTTGTTTGCTTAGGATATCTTGAATAGCTTCAGTTTGAAAAATTACATGCTGTGAGCTACTTAAAAAAAAAAAAAAAATGCGGTCATTTTCCTTATTTTTATATATTTTATATGATTCGGACTGTCGCAGTTTGACATTTCGTTTAAATATAAATTCGTTTAGAGCTTTCCGAGTGCTTTGTTTTATATTTTGTGAATATGAAATCATTTAAGCTTTGATACCTGAAATTAGTTTCTGACCTGTTTTTGTGAGTTATACGTGCAGTAGGGATGATTCACTCCTGTATGTTCCTCCACCTTTTAACTGGGTGCCTGCAGTCCTGTATCTGGATCACATTCTGACATTATGGCGCTCACCTTGCTTCACAAGTAAAGACAAACAGGCGGGGTAGTTTGTTTAACTGCTTTATTATGTAGAAACACGTCAGGATGGATAACAGCAGTACAAAATATAAACAAACTGATTAACTGACAGACTACACAGACATGCATGCTTACATCTTGACAGCGTACTACAAAATGGCAGTCCGACTCGCACATACTCAGTATTTATACACTTGTGCAAGCCCCTAGAAAGCTTCTTAAAGGTATCTATACATATTAATCTACAGGGACCCATATAAATATATGAACACGTGTGTGTCTGTGTACACATTTTTTCCACTGTGTGATATGTTAAATCTCCTCTAACGGAGGCTCATGAGATATCTGCAAATGACCCTTAAGGACAGTATTTCAGCTACATGGCTTCAGAATGCCTGTGACTTTTTACTTTGCAAGTCTTTATGGATACATTCAGGGCAATAAAGCCAAACCTCGCTAGCTGTTGACTTGTATGTTTCAGCATTTTTATTGATTGATGTTTCTAAGGGATCTGTTGGTCCTGGTTTTCCTGTCAAAAAGAAATGGAAAACTAAGCGTGTATTTACTTCTAAAAATTTCTTGTGTGCAGGAGTAGTTTACTAGTGCTGGCTCAGGGTTTAATTCAGGCTTTTGATTCTCCTTGTAAAACAATTTGGTGAAAGAAAGAGGAATATCTCCTCCTTTTCTGAAGAGATTAAAGATTCCAACTCTGAACAGGAGGATGCAGGGTTTTCTCATTGTGGCTCAGAGGAGAACTCAGTTTCCAACTCACCCTGTAAGGGAGTCTTTCTCTGAGATTATTTCT
This sequence comes from Protopterus annectens, assembly GCF_019279795.1. Taxonomy (NCBI): domain Eukaryota; kingdom Metazoa; phylum Chordata; order Ceratodontiformes; family Protopteridae; genus Protopterus; species Protopterus annectens. Next base: position 1,134,017,605 of record NC_056748.1, on the reverse strand, counting down.
AGAATGTGCCACTATTTTAATTCGGAGAACAATAAGTATTTCTTTTTATAGAAGGATTTTCCAGAACCTGCACCTATTCCTCTAGTCTTCTCAGCTTTGGAGGATATGTGTTATTGGCTGCAATTGGTCAGTTGGCCAGCCAGCTGCCCCTAAAAAAAGTAGATAGGATGTATTAAGTTCCACAGTTTTAAGTTTTTATACACACCCAAAACTGGATTCAGTAGCTGTAGCATCTTTGATCTGCTTAACACTTAGTTAATTCGAATCCTTCTCTGTTTAATTACTCCCAAGTCTTTTTGGGTTTCTAATACCATGAAGGGAATGATCCCATTGCTAAATCAAAATACAGTTAAAGTTCATGAAATTAGTATTGTTTCAGTCTAGGTACCCTTTGCAGTACCTGCAGTGTGCCCAGAATTGCTGAGTCTTGCAATTTTATACAGAGCTACATGTATTGGTGGCATATCCAAGTATGACTCTATATTCACTTCTTATTTAGACCCATTGCTTCTACTACTGTTGGAACTGTCTGGGTATCTTCCTTCCACATTCATCTCATTTCTTCCTGTGAATCCTGATATTTTATAACTGTGTGTCTCTATGAAAGACTAATCACTAGGTCTAGCAATTTCAATGACTTAATTTTTTTTTTTTTTGCTCATGGACTCTTGAACTGTTGGTAATGAGCGATCCCATGTGATGTATACTTCATCATTCTCCATAATGCTTTCTGGTTCATGTTTCCAGTCCTTCATAGCTACTTCTGTATTGTAGTGTTGGCATAATCCCCAAGGTTACAAGTCTTTCAATGTATAGGCCTTCTGCCATGTGTATCACGTCGAGCAAAAAGATGTGCGGCTTTTACCAATTTTTTTGTTTGTTTTATTCGTATGTTTCTCTCATATGTTCAATGGACTTTGTAAACAAATGCGTACATGATGCACTTTCTTGGGCTGCTATTAACCGTTCATCTTTTGGTTTAAACTCTCCTTATTTATGGCTCTTACACATTTCTTTCCTTCTCTTAAAAGCCTTCTTGTATTTCTTTTCTTTTTGTCATTTTTAGTATGTCTGGTTTTCTTCTCCTGTTGATTTTGATTTCCATGCCTGTTTAACCCCAGAGTGCATCTGCTAAACTAAGCAGAGATGTCATCTTGGACTTCTTGTCCTCTTGTTTTAAAACTTTCACTTTGTTTGGATCTGATAAGGTCAGCAGGTATGTATGCTGTCCCATGATTGCAGATCTATAATTGTAATCAATTTCGAGAAGCCCCATACCTCTCACAGAGTTCGGAATATATACTCTGCCCCCTTCCCCCACCCCATAGTTATCAATAATTTTCCCATCCTTATAAAAAGTGTATGCTTCTGCAGTTTGATTTTTCAGACTTTTCAGTTGTCAGGTTCATATGTTAAGGTTTGTTCTGACTAACTGTGAAAATATGAAGAATGTTTTTCTGCAGTATCTTGTGATGAAAGATCTACTTTATATAATGTAATTTCTTGTATTCGTGTCACAACTCATTGTTTTGTGATGTGTGTGTGTGTGACTCTGATACTACTACAGGGCTATGGGCACTGGTACTGTTTTTAGAAGGTTTTCAATGGCTACGTTTTCAGGACCTCCCAGATGATAAAAAAAATGATAGTAAATTCTCCTTTGGAGAGAGATTTAGTTTTTGGTCCCTCTGCTGCAGAGGTAATCTGAACATGTGAAAGGGGTAAGCTGATGCATGGAATCTAGAATTCTTTTCAGCTCTCCTTTTATAAGTCGTCCAAGGGGTTCTGCAACTCCTTATCCAATTTGGTAAGAAACAAAATAAATGGTCTCAACAAAATACAGATAAACTGACATTAAAGAAGAAAAGGTAAGGCTGTTTCAAGAAGAATTCTAAAAACTCCCAAATGCATGGACAGTCGGAATAACTACAAAATACATTTTCTCACCCTGGCAGCCACCCCCCCCCCTTTGTTTTCAGAAAGGATGAATCTCCATTTTTCTCTTTGGCAACAGATGGTTTCAGACAAATGCATTCTGAAGAACATTCATCACCATTCAAGTCAGGATCATGGCCCAGTTTACCAGGGCCTTGGCTTCATCTGTGGCTTTTTGGAAAGGGTTTGATTCTAGAAGCAGCTACCTGGTCATCTGTACACACTTTTTAAAAAGCACTACAAGTTTGATTCCTTCTCTAGGTCTAGTTCAGGCTTTGCTAGGACTATTCGCTAGGGGCTCCTGGGTTCTTCTTCACCTCCCCAAATTTATTAGCTACTGCAGCAGTGATTATTTGAACATTTCCTGTTGTGGTAAGTTTACTTAAACAAGTGACACAACTGTACTTCTAAGCATAGTTCCCATAAATATTTCTTCCTTAGTAGAATTTGGATCTTCGCATGCCAGTTAAGCAAAAGCTGAGCTATAAGATTTTTGAGACACACGTAATAGCAAACAATGTTTTTGTAATAACATCAGTAGATCAATTGAGAGAAAATAAGAATGCAGAAGGCAAGTTTTGTTAAGTTGCTGCTGATGTTTTCAGAAGCACAGCTGCCTCAGGCAGCACCCTCTGCTGGTCCCACAGAGTAGCACCCCACCCTATAGGCTCTTCAGCTGAAGAGCAAAGAGTCTTTTCCATATTATGGCACACCACCCTGGTGGCCAGAGGCGCAACATGTCTCCCCCGCCCTATCCTGCCTCAGTCATTTGGGTTTCATTTTTGGGTCCTGCCCCCGCCCCTCCTTCCTCACAGTTTAGTTTTCTTTTATACTGTAGCAAACTGCTTGCTAAAAATGCAGCAAACGGCACTACTGCACGTGGGTTTTAGTTTAAAAAAATCTTTTCTCTTTTTAAACTGTAGCAAGTTGTTTGGACGGCATACAGAGCACTACATTGCTCAGGTTTGACCACAAACGCAATACTGGCTTTTAAAAGCCAGTATCACACTAAACAGCAATCAGAATTATAGCTGATCATATCCCTAACACTATGCCTGTAGCAGTTTCCTCTCTCACCTCACCCTAGTGATGTTTCTGGGTACTCATAATAAGAATTTTTTATATGCATCATATCAACAGTTCTCAGCGAGTAAACTATAAAATTGGAAGATGGTATAATGCATGATCCTTTTTAGGGTAGCACACCTGTTCAACCAACAGTTCACAACACTGTTCACTGAAAGATCTAGTTTTAACAGATTATCAACCACAATTGTAGTTCCTAACAGTCCATCTTGACTTGGTATATCCCACATAATGATAGAGCTTTTAGTAAAATAAAGAATTCAACTTCTGTGGTCCCTAATTAGACCCCTCCAAACAGTTAGTTAAAATCATTTGCTACTAATACTACACCTAATGTTTAACAAGCTGTTTCAAGTGGGTACTTTAGTCAGCTTGTGGAAAACCTGTACTACAATACCAATATATAAAACGGGTTATAAAGGTGATGTTAACAATTGTAGACATCTTAGCCTCGCTCCATTTTTGAGCAAATGCTTTGAAAGCTGCATTATTAAAATACAAAGGAAGAATAACCAATATCGTTATTGTGGACTTTGATCTACTCTTTACAAAAAAACATGTTGATCTGTGTTGAGAAGTTTTGTGTTTATGATCAAATTACTAAGGCCCTGGATCTAGGTCTCCTGTGGAGTAATTTTGTTTGAATTAGCCAAGGCCTCTGAATCTCTTCTTCACTGTGTAATTTACGAAAGTCTTATCAAGGCTAAGGTTAATATATTCGGGGTAAAATGGACTGCCATTGATGGCTGATTGATCCTACCGTGTAATTACACAGGACACAAGCTCAGTCTCTCTTCACATTCCTCTTAGAGTGCCATAAGGTTCTAGTCTGGGGGCAGCATTATTTAATAGTCTATTTTCCTCCATTCTTAGATCTAAGACATGTTGGATAAATAAGTATTAAGATGATTGTAAGACTGGGTTCATTGCACAAATGAATCTGATATTGAATTTTTAAACTCTTGAATAAGGTTGGTGACTGGGCACTCAGCATAGGTATACATTTCATTTATGGCAGATGTTAGACTTTTTGTTTTGGAAAAGCTGCAGTTCATTCACCTGTGTACCTAAGTTTAGCCATGCATCCCAAATGTCTACCAAGTTATGGTACCCTTGGTAATTGTAAGCAGGGGTCTAAGAAGATGAAGCATCTACAAGCATTGGCCTGTGAGATGAACCATTGACAGGCTACTTGTGTCCATTAGAGACGTACATGCCAAACCAGGGCTGAACTTACTGTTCCCCATAAAATTATCCAAGTTATATTTGAGTTGGGTTAGGGAAGAATTCTGCTTCAAATGGATATGAAAGACTGTTCCACAGAAGGGTTAGTCTCTCTTGCACCTATTTGTCACATAAGCAGGTCCTGTTTGTATTACACTCAAAGTTTAAGTCTTCAGAGCAGGGAATTCTGGTGCTGTTTGTTTTGCAGATATATAAAGTCATGTGACTAGCCATGATCGCTGATCCTTCCTTTGACACACAACACTCATTTGATAACTAAGCTATGCATCAGATGGGTACATGTTTTAAAATTTTTGCAAAAGAAATGAGATGCCTTGAGAACAGTAACCTTTTTGTACATAAAAAGCTGGTCTGTTGAATTATACTGCAAGAGTGCAGAGAAAATTCAGCAAAATGATATTGCTTCACAAAGATTACAGTTGCAATAATACACACATAGGATAGTTTATTTACTCTTCATCACTACATCTGTGCTAAGTTAATATTTGACTACAAAGTCTTTCATAACTTCTAATTTACAAGATATCTTGTACATAATTTCACAACTGTAGTTTAACACAGAGCCATCAGGCTGTCAAGTTGGAGTTGGGTACTATGAGGACATAATGGAGTCAGTCATAATTCACATCAGTGACTGGTGATTTTATTATGGAATAAATTACCTCTTCATATTTGAGGCAGTAAGAACAATGGATCATTTTAAGAAACAACTGGATTCATGGGTTGGGGCAAAGTGTTTGATCTAGAAGCATAGCGCTCAACCTCTTACCATTAAAATCTAGACAAAGCCAAAATAATGAGGGGGGGGGGCAGAGAACAAAGACTCAAATAGGGATGGATTTTAAATGTTGCTCCTGTAAACTTAGAAAGTTGCTACAGTAAAAAGTATTTGATGGTGTGCATTTTCTGAAGGCTATGGAGTCTGAAGCTCTTATGTCTATTATTTAGTGACTTCAGTTTTCAACGATTTGATAAAAAAAACACAGACTTTTGAGGAACACATGAAAATATAAGGCAAAAGTCTGGACAGTTGAGAGGTATGTCAAGAAGTCTTGGATTCTGTTTCTAGACACCATATGGCCTTTATGCTGGTGCACAGCTTATGGACTTACTGAGTCAGGCTGGCATCCAAATGTTTGAATTGCATTTGGCTTGTTGGTAAAGGATCCAATCTGAATTGGAGTTTGTCTTTTATTGGTTTGTAGTGGTGGAAGCGATTAGCTGTGCAAAGCTATATAAGTTAATTAATGCTCCCTACCTTAGTAAAGATATTGAAAAAATAATTTATTGCAACTATCTCAACAAATTAACAAATAAATTTTCTCTCAAAAGCAGCATGGCTTTTAGTGTGGTATTAGTACATCCACTGCTATCTGGACACTCGGCAGCAACTTTCTTGAATGGTCAGGGGGGATAATTACTGGAGCTATTTTTACTGACGTCACCAGAACCTTTCATCTTGTTGATCAGTCAGGTCTCCTAGACCATCTCAACGAAATTAACATTACTGATGACACTGCCGTTCAAGCACTACCGCTATGCCACTTCTAAGTTCATTTCAACTCCTCACCCTCTCTGTCAGTCAGTCTGTGGGGAAAGTGTTCCCCAAGGCTCTATCCTGACACATTTGCACTATTCTTTCCACATTAACAAACTGTATTTGATTTGCCCATTTTTCTTTCCTGCTGTATTCTGATAACATGGCCATATTCCACTCCAACCACTCTCCCTCTTCTCCTGAATAATAACTTTAGGGTCATTTTTCATGCCCTTATTTAAGTAGCTAAAGATAAACAATTAATGCTTAAGTCTTGTACGATAAAAATTATTATTTTTGGTACTAGGTAAAAGCTCACTTATCTATAGATCTCTGCAAATCTTCAGTCATCTAAGTAACACTATTAAAATTGCCACTTCAAATCCCTAGGGATTTGGTTGGTCCCTTTACTAAATTTCTATCTCCTGCTGGAGTACACAAAACAAAATCGACTCTCTCTCTCTGTCTCTCTGTCTGTCTCTCTCTCTCTCTCTCTCTCTCTCTCTCTCTCTCTCTCTCTGTGTGTGTCTCTCTCTCTCTCTCTCTCTCTCTGTGTGTGTCTCTCTCTCTCTCTCTCTCTCTCTCTCTGTGTGTGTCTCTCTCTCTCTCTCTCTGTGTGTCTCTCTCTCTCTGTCTGTGTGTCTCTCTCTCTGTCTGTGTGTGTCTCTCTCTCTGTCTGTGTGTCTCTCTCTCTGTCTGTGTGTGTCTCTCTCTCTGTCTGTGTGTCTCTCTCTCTCTGTCTGTGTGTCTCTCTCTCTCTGTCTGTGTGTCTCTCTCTCTGTCTGTGTGTCTCTCTCTCTCTCTCTCTCTCTCTGTCTCTCTGTCTCTCTCTCTCTCTCTCTCTCTCTCTCTCTCTCACGCCTCTCTCTCTCTCTCTCTCTCTCTCTCTCTCTCTCTCTCTCTCTCTCTCTCTCTCTCTCTCTCTCTCTCTCTCTCTCTCTCTGTCTCTCTCTCTCTCTCTCTCTCTTTCTCTCTCTCTCCC